>NW_025155253.1:264-1440 GCF_004010195.1 Chiloscyllium plagiosum
CACACACACACACACAACACTGTTATCACCCACACACACAACATTGTTATCACCCACACACACACAACACTGTTATCACCTACATCGAGAACACTGTTATCATCCACACACAGAAAACTGTTATCATCCACACACACACAACAATGTTATCACCCACATCCATACACTATTATCATCCACACAGAGAACACGGTTATCACCCACACACCGAACACTGTTATCACAAACACACACAACACTGTTATCACGCACAATTGAACACTGTTATCGCTCACAACTGCAGCACATTTATCATCCACGCACAGAACACTGTTATCACCCACACCCAGAACACTGTTATCACCGACACACACAACACGTTTATCACTCACACATAGAACACTGTTATCACTCACACCTGCAGCACATTTATCACCCACGCACAGAACACTGTTATCACCCACACACTGTTATCACCCACACTGTTATGACCTACATCCAGAACACGGTTATCACCCACACACCGAACACTGTTATCACAAACACACACAACACTCTTATCACTCGCAATAGAACACTGTTGTCACTCACACCTGCAGCACATTTATCACCCACGCACAGAACACTTTTATCACTCACACATAGAACACTGTTATCACCCACACACCAAACACTGTTATCACAAACACACACAACACTGTTATCACTCACAATAGAACACTGTTATCACTCACACCTGCAGCACATTCCAGAACACGGTTATCACCCACACACACAACACTGTTATCACCCACACACAGAACACTATTATCATCCACTCACAGAACACTGTTAGCACACACACAGAACACTGTGATCTCCCACACACACAACACTGTTATCACCCACACACACACAACACTGTTATCACCTACATCCAGAACACTGTTATCATCCACACACAGAACGCTGTTATCATCCACACACACACACAATGTAATCACCCACACACAGAACACTTTAACCACCCACACACACAACAGTGTTATCACACACACATAGAACACTGTTATCACCCACACCTGCAGCACAGTTATCACCCACGCACGCAACACTATCACCCACACCCAGAACACTGTTATCAACCACACACAGAGCACTGTTATCACCCAAACACAGAACACTGTCATCACCCACACACCGAACAGTGTTATCACA
>NW_025155254.1:0-1440 GCF_004010195.1 Chiloscyllium plagiosum
CCCCAGTGTGTGTGTGTACATTCCCCTGTGTGTGTGTGTGTACATTCCCCTGTGTGTGTGTGTACATTCCCCTGTGTGTGTGTGTGTGTGTACATTCCCCTGTGTGTGTGTGTACATTCCCCGGTGTGTATACATTCCCCTGTGTGAACAATCGCCTGTGTATACATTTCCCTGTGTGTACATTCACTTGTGTGTGTGTATATACATTTCCCTGTGTGTGTGTGTGCATTCCCCAGTGTGTGTGTGTACATTCCCCTGTGTGTATATATTTCCCTGTGTAAACATTCCCCAGTGTGTATACATTGCCCTGTGTGTGTGTGTGCATTCCCCTGTGTGTGTACATCCCCGTGTGTATACATTCCCCTGTGTGTGTGTACATTCCACAGTGTGTGTGTGTGTGTACATCCCCCAGTGTGTATATATTGCCCTGTGTGTACATTCCCGTGTATACATTCCCCTGTGTGTGTGTTTACATTCCCTGTGTATACATTCCCCTGTGTGTACAATCCCCTGTGTATACATTCCCATGTGTGCGTGTATACATTCCCTGTGTGTGTACATTCCCCGGTGTGTGTGTGCATTCCCCTGTGTATGTGTGTGTACATTCCCCTGTTGTGTGTACATTCCCCAGTGTGTATACATTCCCCTGTGTATACATTCCCCTGTGTGTACAATCCCCTGTGTGTATACATTCCCCAGTGTGTATACATTCCCCTATGTGTACATTTTCCTGTGTGTGGATACATTCCCCTGTGTGTATACATTCCTCTGTGTGTACATTCCCCTGTGTGTACATTCCCCTGTGTGTGTATATACATTCCCCTGTGTGTGTGTGCATTCCCCAGTGTGTATACATTCCCCAGTGTGTATACATTCTCCTGTGTGTACAATCCCCTGTGTATACATTCCCCTGTGTGTATACATTCTCCTGTGTGTACATTCCTCTGTGTGTGTATATACATTCCCCTGTGTGTGTGCGCATTCCCCAGTTTGTGTGTACATTCCCTAGTGTGTATACATTCCCCTGTGTTTGTGTGTACATTCCCCAATGTGTGTGTATCATTCCCCTGTGTGTATACATTCCCCTGTGTGTACATTCCCCTGTGTGTGTATATACATTCCCCTGTGTGTGTGCATTCCCCAGTTTGTGTGTACATTCCCTAGTGTGTATACATTCCCCTGTGTGTACAATCCCCTGTGTATACATTTCCCTGTGTGTGTGTGTGTGTGTGTGTACATTCCCCAGTGTGTATACATTCCCCTGTGTGTGTGTACATTCCCTTGTGTGTGTATACATTTCCCTGTGTGTGTGTACATTCCCCAGTGTGTATACATTCCCGTTTGCGTGTGCATTCCCCTGTGTGTGTTCAAGCCCCTGTGTATACATTTCTGTGTGTGCGTGTGTACATTCAATAGACAATAGGTGCAGGAGTAGGCCAT
>NW_025155255.1:0-1440 GCF_004010195.1 Chiloscyllium plagiosum
GCTCGTACTCTTTAACCAGATGGTGAAAGGAAATTATGCCCTGCTGAAAGAACCGAAACCTTGCTAGTTTTTCAAAAAAGAAGTATTTCTGTTCGACTTTAAAACAACCAGAAGTGTAAGTTGAATTCAAACTAATACAATTTAAAATTCCGATGAGAAGGATTAGGCCAACGTACAGGCTGGCAATTCCAACCCTGCCTCCTAATTAGTAATTACAGATGAATCATTTGTCCCTGTGTGTTAGGAGTACTACAATTGCACTGGTAAGTGAACTTAAGGCCATTGATTTTGATCAAATCTAACTGCTGCTTTTAAAAGCAGCTCGTACTCTTTAACCAGATGGTGAAAGGAAATTATGCCCTGCTGAAAGAACCGAAACCTTGCTAGTTTTTCAAAAAAGAAGTATTTCTGTTCGACTTTAAAACAACCAGAAGTGCAAGTTGAATTCAAACTAATACAATTTAAAATTCCGATGAGAAGGATTAGGCCAACGTACAGGCTCGCAATTACAACCCTGCCTCCTAATTAGTAATTACAGACAGTCTGTGGCATTCGACTGGTACCGTGGATTCACAACATCCCAATGGATCTTGGGGTCCTCCTCTGTATCCTCCCCAACAGTCCACGATGCCCTTTACTCCCTATACATCCTCTCACTAGTCTTCACTTCCTCCCCAAGCCCCTCGAGTTTCCCAACAATCACACATTTGTTTCAACCGTAATCAACCTGGACATTGGTCCAAGAACTGCCCTTCCCAAAGCAGCCTCCGGTTGATCGCTGGAGTGGAAGCAGCTGGCAACTTCTTGGTCACCCTCCCCAGGGACCTCAGCACGTTTGCCCTTTTATTGCACAAAACCCTTTTCTATCCTTAACACCTGTGCTACAGCGGTTCTTACCCAGCAACATGACTCCTCTTGGTGCCCTGTTGCCTATTACTCCACTAAGACTGACCCTGTTTGCTTATGGTATGCCTTCCTGCACCCAGATTCTCCCCACTGTCCATCCTATGGTATTGGCTGTCTCTAATATAACTTTACATCAAAATGTAGAAGTCTGTACCTCGCATTCCGTGGTATCCTTGCTTACTTCTAAAGATACTCAACACCTAACTGCGGCTCATCTAAGTTGCTATGAGATTTCATTACTTCAGAATCCATTTCTCCCCTTTAAATACTGCTGTAACATTAACCACGCTACATTCGATGGTTCTTCTATATCTCCAGAGGGCAAACACATGTCAGGATATGCAATTGTCACTTTGTCCCATACAACAGAAGCTTATTCCGTCGATCCACCCTGCTCCGCCCAGCAAGCTGAACTCCTTGTTCTCACTTATGCCTGCATACTTGCTGAAGGAAAGTCAGCTCATATCTATACTGATTCCCTTTGGATGTGCCCATGATGCACTCTGGCAGCAGCACAGCTTCCTTACCTCATCA
>NW_025155256.1:0-1440 GCF_004010195.1 Chiloscyllium plagiosum
TGACTCCAGATATGCCTTCAGAGTCATCCACGATTTTGGCACATTCTGGAAACAGAGAGGCTTTATCACGTCAGCAGGGGGGCCACTAGAACACGCTACACTGATTTCTAATCTCCTGGAAGCAGCCCTGTTACCCTCAGCCCCAGCAATTATCAAATCCCGTGCCCATACCTCAGCCACTGACCCGGTCACCCTCGGGAATGCCTCAGCTGACACAGCAGCCTGGAAGTTGCACTGCACCCCACCATCTACATCCATGCAGGCTCCCATATTCCCTGACCCCATGGAGGCTGTGCAAGCTACACAAGAAACTGCTCCACAGCAGGAAAAGGACAGTTGGGCCTGCACTGGGGCCACACAATCTCCTTCCCTCAACCTGCTAATACACCCTGATGGCCACATCATTCGCCCAAGTGCCCACCTACACACACTGGCCCTAGCAGCCCACAGCATTGGCCATACAGGCAAGAGGGGCATGATACACACTGTAACGCAGTCCTGGTATGGACCAGGATTCACTGCCGCTGCCCAAGTCCTGCTGTCACAGTGCCTCATCTGCCTGCAGAACAATGCAGGGAAGCCAGTTGTCAAGTACCTGCCAGTTCCTGAGGGGCCTTTCAGCCTCTTACAGATTGACTTCACACACAAATACAGGGTTACAAGTACATCCTGGTCATCAGAGACATGTTCTCCGAATGGATGGAAGCATTTCTCACAAGAAAGGATGATGCATGTATGGTAGTAAAATGCCTCCTAAAGGCTGTCATCCCCAGATTTGGAGTTCCCAGTAGCATAACGACGGAGAAAGGGACTCCCTCACGGATTAGCTCGTGACCAGCATTAGCGAGGCACTAGGGATACCACAGCGACAACCCATCCCCAACCAACCCGTCGTCAGGCATGGTCGAGCGGATGAATGGCATCCTGAAGACCACACTGACTAAAACCACCCAGAAAACAGGACTGACCTGGTCAGACGCCTTGCCACTTGCCCTCTATGCTACACATGCGCAGCCAAACTGAACAGCTGTGCTCACCCCTTTTCAAGTACTTATGGGGCAGCCTATGCCCACTGCCACCAGACCCCTGACACTCACACAGCCCTGTTTCTGACACAAGAGGCCCCACTCGGGTATGTCCAGGCCCTTAGCAGGAGCATTAGTGCTCACACAACCAGGTCAGGGCTGCATTGCCCATACCCCAATCATTGCCCATTCATCTGTTCTGACCTGGGGACTATGTCATGATAAAATCACTAGAAAAAGATTCTCTCTCCCCTCGGTGGAAAGGTCTGTACCGGATCCTGATGACAACCCGGACTGCTGTGAAACTGGAAGGATGGCCTGAATGGACACTTACCACCCGCTGCAAGAGGGCTCCACAACCTCTGAACAGGGACCACACAGGGGAAGGCACCACTCTGAACACAGAGGATGAATC
>NW_025155257.1:0-1440 GCF_004010195.1 Chiloscyllium plagiosum
ACCTCAGTTGTTTTCACAGCAGTTGGAATTTAATCAATCAGGTTAAATTATGCCCCAAGATGATAAAACACAATCAAATTTGAATTTTACTGTTCTGACAACATCCAACCAATTAGATGATCTGACGTTTCGGGTAAAAGATCAGCCATTTGGAGAGTTAGCCAGAGAGAGAGAGAGAGCACCAACTACCATTGAAAGATTACTATTCACAACATTCACGATTAAAGGTACCTTTTTCATATGAAACATCTGTGCAGCAGAAGGCTGAAGATGATCCAGGGAGATCTACAAATGGAAGACCAACACTGGAGACGACAGACACAGTCTGGTTTTGAAAAGTACGTTGCTCTATTTTTAATCGAGGTTCTTATTGGATCAGTATATTGTGAGAGAGTGGGAGGTAGATAAAACCCTTTAAGAGAAAGGAAGCTGTGGCTGTAAACAATCGTTTAGTGGTCACTTTTAGAGTGAAAGAACAAAATTCATGTTTCTTCTTTAAATAGTTGAATTTGTGTTGTCCGTCATACTTGATCAGATTATGAGCTGATTGTCTGCGTGTTTGGTTTAATTAGCAGAAGGGTTTACCATCATGTCGTAACACATGGAAGATGACATCATGAAAATGTCCAAAATAAAGAGGAGGAGGTGCTCGATGTCTTAAAGTAAATAAAAGTGGATAAATCCCCAGGACTGATCAGGTGTACCCTAAAGCTCTGTGGGAAGCCAGGGAAGTGATTGCTTGGCCTCTTACTGAGATATTTGTATCATTGATAGTCACAGGTGAGGTGCCAGAAGACTGGAGGGTGGCTAATGTGGTGCCAGTATTTAAGAAAGGTAGTAAGGAAGAGACAGAGAACTATAGACCAGTGAGCCTGACATCGGTGGTAGACAAATTGTTGGAGGGAATCCTGAGGGACAGGATGAACATGTGTCTTGAAAGGCGAGGACTGATGTCTCACAAAATTGATTTAGTTTTTTGAAGAAGTAACAAAGAGGATTGATCATGGTAGGACAGTACACGTGATCTATATGGACTTTAGTAAGGCGTTTGATAAGGTTCCTCATGGTTAGCAAGATTAGATGTCATGGAATACAGGTAGAACTCGCCATTTTGATACAGAACTGGCTCGAAGGTAAAAACAGAGGGTTGTGGTGGTGGACGGTTGCTTTTCAGACTGGACGTTTGTGGCCACTGGAGTGCCACAAGGATCGGTGCTGGGTCCACTACTTTTCGACATTTGGATGTGAACATAGGGGGTATAGTTGTACGTTTGCAGATGACACCGAAATTGGAGGTGTAGTGGACAGCGAAGAACCTTACCTCAGGTTACAACAGGATCTTCATCAGATGGGCCAATGGACTGAGGAGTGGCAGTTGGAATGTGAGGTGCTGCGTTTTGAAAAATAAAATCAGAGCAGGACTTATACACTTAATGGTTT
>NW_025155258.1:0-1440 GCF_004010195.1 Chiloscyllium plagiosum
ACGTTATTGACTGACCTACCAAAGGGAGCTGTTTGCATGTAACTGACTGACCTACCAAAGGGAGCTGTTTACACGTTACTGACTGACCGACCAAAGGGAGCTGTTTTCCTGTTACTGACTGACCTACCAAAGGGAGCTGTTCACACGTTACTGACTGACCTACCAAAGAGAGCTATTTTCCCATTACTGACTGACCTACCAAATGGAGCTGTTTTCGTGTTACTGACTGACCTACCAAAGGGAGCTGTTTACCCATTACTGACTGACCTACCAAAGGGAGCTGTTTACATGTTACTGACTAACCTACCAAAGGGAGCTGCTTACACGTTACTGACTGACCGACCAAAGGGAGCTGTTTTCCTGTTACTGACTGACCTACCAAAGGGAGCTGTTTACACGTTACTGACTGACCGACCAAAGAGAGCTGTTTTCCCAATACTGACTGACCTACCAAAGGGAGCTGTTTACACGTTACTGACTGACCGACCAAAGGGAGCTGTTTTCCTGTTACTGACTGACCTACCAAAGGGAGCTGTTTACACGTTACTGACTGACCTACCAAAGGAAGCTGTTTTCCCGTTACTAGCTGACCTACCAAAGGGAGCTGTTTACATGTTATGACTGACCGACCAAAGGGAGCTGTTTTCCTGTTACTGACTGACCTACCAAAGGGAGCTGTTTTCATGTTACTGACTGACCTACCAAACGGAGCAGTTTACACGTTCCTGACTGACCTACCAAAGGGAGCTGTTTTCCCGTTACTGACTCACCTACCAACGGGAGCTGTTTGCACGTTAATGACTGACCTACCAAAGGGAGCCGTTTCCACGTTACTGACTGACCTACCAAAGGGAACTGTTTACGTGTTACTGACAGACCGACGAAAGGCAGCTGTTTTCCCGTTACTGACTGACCTACCAAAGGGAGCTGTTAACACGTTACTGACTGACCTAACAAAGGGAGCTGTTTACACGTTACTGACTGACCTACCAAAGGGAGCAGTTTACACGTTACTGACTGACCTACCAAAGGCAGCTGTTTTCCTGGTACTGACTGACCAACCAAATGGAGCTCTTTTCCTGTTACTGACTGACCTACCAAAGGGGGCTGTTTTCCCGTTACTGACTGACCAACCAAAGGGAGCTGTTTACACGTTAGTGACTGACCTACCAAAGGGAGCTGTTTTCCTGTCACTGACTGACCTACCAAAGGGGGCTGTTTACACGTTACTCACTGACCTACCAAAAGGGAGCTGTTTACATGTTACTGACTATCCTACCAAAGGGAGCTGTTTCCACGTTACTGACTGACCTACCAAAGGGAGCTGTTTACCCGTTATTGACTGACCTACCAAAGGGAGCTGTTTGCACGTGACTGAGTGACCTACCAAAGGGAGCTGTTTACACCTTACTGACTGACCTACCAAAGGGAGCTGTTTTC
>NW_025155259.1:0-1440 GCF_004010195.1 Chiloscyllium plagiosum
TGTGCGTGTACTGCCTCACCCAGTGGTCCATTGGTCCACAAACAAAGCACCCGCCAGATCTACCTCTACCAGCACCTCTTTCGCGACCTCTTCCTCTTCCGCGACCTCCCCCTCTGTCTCTCTCCCTTCCTGCAACACCTCCCTCCAACAGCTGGGTGACCATTTGCATCATAGTAAGCTGAGCTTTATGTGCTTGCTGTTCCAACTTTAGTTTCCGCTTATCCTTCTCTTGGGTGAGCAACCTTTCAGCATGTATCGCATGTTGTTCTATCAAATTCAGCTTTCCCGTGTCCCAGGTAATACATGTGCATTTTACCTTTTTCACTATTTCGACCTTCATTCCATTGATGAAGCTGTTCCTCAGGTGTGCCTCATACGGTGTGATTTCTGCCGCCGTTATGTCGTCAGGTGGTCTCAGTGCACTATGGGTGTTATGGACTTCAGTGAGTCATGTAAGGTGCTGGGGCACTGTCTCACCTTCCCGTTGTTTTCACATTGCTATTTTGGTCATATCCATTCGAACTGGGAATATCGCCCTAAAGGCGGTTCCCAGCGCTGCAACAAAAGCATTAAAGTTTCCCTTCTCTTCCACTTGCGGGTTGGCTTTTCTGGCATGGACGTTTGCAGCTCACCAGGTGTACTTGATTTTGGTGACATTAGCACCTAGTTTTTTATCCCAGGAGACGTCTCATCTCATGTGACGTGAGACGTCACTTTATATTAGCTCCAACCTCGCGTGGGTCAGGCAACTGCCCAGAGGCACTTTCCAGATCCTTCATGGTCCATGGCTGGCGGGCCAACACTGGGCGCCTTTCTAGACCTACATCTTCAACCATTGGGGCTTGCAGAACGACCTGGTTAGATGATCGTACACCAGTACCCTCACCGTCTGACTCATTATCCGTCAGGGGGTGATCACGGTCAAGCCTTGGATGCCTTTCCATCTTGGAGTGGTCGTCCTTCTTTTGGCCTTCTTGCTTCGGTCTGTCGCTGGTATGGTGTGCTATCGGTGATCCAGCAGGCCCTGAGGCGGTGGCCGCTGACGTGGAACTTTCACCAGGCGGATCTTGTACGGGGGCTGCAGGTCTCGGAGGGCAGTCATCAAAGTCAGGGTCTGAAACAGACTTAAGACACTGTACAGCTTCGTTAGGTTGGTTTCCGCATGTGCACTGGTGGTTGTACGTGTATTAGGTCTATCCTTTACTTGAGATTTCATTTCTCTGATATCAACCTCAGCCTTCCACATGTTGTAAGCACTCCAGTTCATAGGTTCTATTTTCCCCTTCCTTTTCTCCTTCTCTCTCTCCTCCTGCCTCAACCTTAATAGTTCCAACTGTCTTTTATTAAAACTTCCTCCCTCCGGCAAACCACATTCTTTAATCCACAATTCTAACTGCTTTACACATTCAGGGACGTAATTATTAAGCATGTATTGTATTT
>NW_025155260.1:0-1440 GCF_004010195.1 Chiloscyllium plagiosum
TGTGACCTTGCTCTGTGATCCTGGGCTGTGACTGGGCTGTGATCGTGGCCTGTGACTTTGGGCTGTGATCCTGGGCTGTGATCCTGGTCTGTGTTCCTGGTCTGTGATTCTGGGCAGTGATCATGCTCTGTGATCCTAGTCTGTGGTCCTGGGCTGTGATCCTGCTTGGTTATCCTGGGCTGTGATCCTGCTCCGTGATTTGGCTCTGTGATCCTGGTCTGTGTTCCTGGGCTGTGATCCTGGGCTGTGATTCTAGGCTGTGATTCTGCTCTGTGATCCTAGGCTGTGGTCCTGCTCTGTGATCCTGCTCGGTTATCCTGGGCTGTGATCCTGCTCCGTGATCCTGCTCTGTGATCCTGGTCTGTTTTCCTGGGCTGTGATCCTGGTCTGTGTTCCTGGGATGTAATCCTGCTCTGTGATACTGGGCTGTGATCTTGGGCTGTGATCCTGCTCTGTGATCCTGCTTTGTGGTCCTTGTCTGTTTTCCTGGGCTGTGATCCTGATCTGTGATCCTGGGATATGATCCTGCGCTGTGATATTGGGCTGTGATCCCGGACTGTGATCCTGAGATGTGATC
Source organism: Chiloscyllium plagiosum (assembly GCF_004010195.1). Lineage (NCBI taxonomy): Eukaryota > Metazoa > Chordata > Chondrichthyes > Orectolobiformes > Hemiscylliidae > Chiloscyllium > Chiloscyllium plagiosum. The sequence goes on from NW_025155260.1 coordinate 578, forward strand.
CTGCTCTGTGATCCTGCTCTGTGATCCCGGGCTGTGATCCTGGGCAGTGACCCAGCTCTGTAATACTGGGCAGTGATCCTGGGCTGTGATCCTGCTCTGTGATTCTGGGCTGCGATCCTTCTCTGTGATTCTGGGCTGTGATCCTGTTCTGTGATCCTGGTCTGTGATCCTTAGATGTGATCCTGCTCTGTGATACTGGGCTGTGATACTGGGCTGTGATCCTGGGCTGTGATCCTGGGCTGTGATCTTGCTATGTGCACCTGGGCTGTGATCCTGGGCTGTGATCCTGAGCTGTGATCCCAGGCTGTGATCCAGCTCGGTGATACTGGGCTATGATTCTGGGCTGTGATCCTGGGCTGTGATACTGGACTGTGATCCTGCTCTGTGATCCTAGGCTGTGGTCCTGGGCTGTGATCCTGCTCGGTTATCCTGGGCTGTGATCCTGCTCCGTGATTTGGCTCTGTGATCCTGGTCTGTGTTCCTGGGCTGTGATCCTGGGCTGTGATTCTGGGCTGTGATTCTGCTCTGTGATCCTAGGCTGTGGTCCTGGGCTGTGATCTTGTTAGGTTTTCCTGGGCTGTGATCCTGCTCCGTGATCCTGCTCTGTGATCCTGGTCTGTGTTCCTGGGCTGTGATCCTGGTCTGTGTTCCTGGGATGTAATCCTGCTCTGTGATCTTGGGCTGTGATCCTGCTCTGTGATCCTTGTCTGTGTTCCTGGGCTGTGATCCTGGCTGTGATCCTGGGATGTGATTTTGGGCTGTGATCCTGATCTGTGTTCCTGGGCTGTGATCCTGGTCTGTGTTCCTGGGATGTGAGCTTGGCTGTGAATCTGGGCTGTGATTTTGGGCTGTGATCCTGATCT
>NW_025155261.1:0-1440 GCF_004010195.1 Chiloscyllium plagiosum
GAACAAACAAAGAGATGTTAAAAAATTAGGGAGTAAATTCAAGAGCTTATTGCTATAGAAACTGAAATAATGCAAAAGGTGCAAAAGATGAGAGAGTTAAAATTGGAAATCCACGGGTGGTTGCAATTCAGGGGTGAGCAAATACTTTTGGAGGTAAAAAAAACAAAAGAACTATGGATGCCGGAAATCAGAAACACAATAGGAATTGCTGGTCGTGGTTAATTACCAGGATTGTCCCAAACCCCCTTCTTGATCAAGGGAATAACATTTTCTATCCTCCAGTCTTCTGGTACTAATCCTGTAGACAATGACGACATGAAGATGAAAGCCAAAGGCTTGGCTATCTCCTCCCCGGTTTCCCAGAGAATCTTAGGATCAATCCCATCCAGCCCACACTGGATTAAGAATTTCTAACACCTCTTCTTGTGAACCTCAATCCCACTAGCCTAGTGGCCTGTTTCTCAGTATTCTCCTCGATAACATGGTCTTTTTCCAAAGAAAACACTGTCGAAAAATATTCATTTCACGTTTCCCTTTATCTTCTCTAACTCCATGCACAACTTCCACTACTATAGTTCACTGGCCCTATTCTCACTCTATTCATTATTTTAACTGGGGAAAGCTTTTGGCTTTTATCTGAACCTATCCACCAACAACTTCTCATATCCCCTCCTGGCTCCTCTTAGCTTCCTCTTTCGGTCTTTCCTTGCCAACTTATAACTCTCACTCACCATAACTATGCCCTCACATCTCATCCTAATATAAGACTTCTTATTCCCCTTGTCATGTGATTAAACTTCCATAGCAATCAACGGCTCTTGTGCTCGTCAACTTCTTCCAACGTGCTCACTTGCCTCCAAATCTAACACTTGGTTGGGTTCATGACCTAGTACCAAATATAATGTAGTCTCTCCCCTTGTTGACCTGTCTACGTACTGCATTAGAAAACCCTTCGCACACAATGGACAAAAACTGACCCATCTAAAGTACTTGAACAATAGCCTTGCCAGTCAATATTCTTTTAGAGATTAGATTACATTGCATTGCATTACAGTGTGGAAACAGGCCTTTTGGCCCTTACAAGTCCACACCGACCCACCGAAGCGCAACCCACCCATACCCCTACATTTACCCCTTACCTAACACTACGGGCAATTTAGCACATAGTTGGACTGTGGGAGGTAACCGGAGCAAACCCACGCAGAGAACGTGCAAACTCCACACAGTCAGTCGCCTGAGGCGGGAATTGAACCCGGGTCTCTGGCGCTTTGAGGCAGCAGTGCTAGCCACCGTGCCGCCCAACTTCGGGAGTTGAAGTCCACCATAACAACTACACTGTCATTCTCACTCCTATCGAGAATCATATTTGTTATCCTTTTCTCTAAAACTCTGGAACTACTTGGTGGTCTATCGAAAACTCCCAACAGGGTGACCTCTCCC
>NW_025155262.1:0-1440 GCF_004010195.1 Chiloscyllium plagiosum
AGAATTAGAATTCATCGCATTAAGCAGGACCGGAGGCGGCACAGTGTTTCAGTGGTTAAAACTGCTGCCTCAGTGCCAGGGACCCAAGTTCCATTCGACCCTCGGGCGACTGTCTGTGTGGAGTTTGCACGTTCTTCCGGGTGCTCCGGTTTCCTCTCACTCTTCAAAGATATGCAGGTAATGTGAATTGGCCATACTAAATTGACCATAGTGTTAGAAACATTAGTCAGTAAATGTGGGAAATGTATGTGGGTGTGTTACTCTTCAGAGGGTCGGTGTGGACTTGTTGGGCCGAATGGCTTGTTTCCACACTGTAGCGAACCTCGTCCAATCATTACCTTGTGAAATCTGGTATTTGTAAATATACCGTTCTGACTTCAACTACATGTTTCAGACAGAGAGAGACAAGCTGACAAAAACAGTGTGTGAGAGAAAAATAGACGCATAGAGAAACAGTGAGAGAAGGAGACTCAGAAAAAATGAGACAGAAAGTCAGTTTGTGGGTGTGTGAGAGAGAGAGATGGAGAGACAGAGGCAAGGAGTAACACAGAGAGTAAGAGGCAGAGAGAGACAATCAGACGTGCAGAGTGGGATAGAGTGAGAAAGGAGGACAGACAGAGGTGACAGTGACAGAGAGAAAACGACAGAGAGTGAGAGGCAGAGAGGGAATGAGTGAGAAAGAGAACAAGAGTGAGGCAGCAGGGAGACAGAGAGACATACATGGGGAAGAACAAGAAAGAAGGACAGAGAGAGAACGGCAGTGAGAGATCGAAAGTGACAGAGAGATGGTGCGAGAGAAAGACACTGTGAAGGACACGGACAGACAGTGAATGAGGGAGATCAGAGACAGTAGAAACAGAGAGACACACAAAGAGAGAGAGATCGATGGAGATAGAGACATGGAGGGGGAAGATCAAAAAGATGAAAAGAAACAGTCAGTGAGAAAGAAAGTTACTGTGTGTGTGAACAAGAGATACTGCGAGGGAGTGAGGAAAACAGTGAGATACATTGAAAGAGAGAGAGTGGGAGACAGTGGGAGAGGAAGACTCAAAGGGACAGAGGTGCTGAGACAGAAATAGTGAGAGGGAAAGACAGTGAGAGAGGTAGGGAGATGTATAAAGAAAGGAGACTGGGATAGAAGGAGAATGAGACAGACAATAGGAAACAGGAATAGAGGAGACATTGAGAGAGAAAGGGAGAGTTACAGAGAATGAAAGACAGAGTGACAGAGAATGTGTGTGCGCGTGACAGGGAGAGAGAAAGAGACCATGAAGGACAGCGATCGAAAGAGATAGAGAGTGAGAGAAAGAGCAAGTCAGAGACATAATAGAAACAGCGAGATGCACGAGGAGAGATAGAGATAGAGAGAAAGACATGAGGGAGCAAGAAAGTGGAACAGAAAAAGTCAGTGAGAGAAAGAGAGGCAACATGTCTGTGAAA
>NW_025155263.1:0-1440 GCF_004010195.1 Chiloscyllium plagiosum
CTCTCCCTAACCCTCCCCTACTCACTCTGTCAACAACATCCTGACCACCTCACACTCCCTCTGTCACCCTACGTGCCTCACTCCCTCCATCACCGTCATCCTGACCCCTCACGATCACTCTGTCACCATCATCTTGTCGCCATCATACGCTCTGGATCACCGTCACGCTGACCCCGAACACTGACTCTGTCACCCTGACATCCCACACTAACTCTGTCAGTGTCACCGTGAGAACCCACGCAATCACTCCAACACTGTTACCCTGTCCAGGTTACACTCATTCACTCACTACCACCCTGAGCGCCTCAGACTTCCTCCATCTCAGTCATTCTGATCCCCTCACACTCACTCCATCAACATCACGCTGGCTCCCTTACACCCACTCCGTCACTGTCACCCTGACCCCCTCATACACTCTGCATCACCACGTCATTGTACCATCACATCGACTCCATCACCTTGGCCCCTCACACTCGCTCGAGCAATGTCACCCTGAAAAGCCACACAATCAGTCCATCACTCTGACTCTCTCACACTAACTCCATCACTGTAACACAGAAAACCACACACCCACTGTCACCAACACTCTGACCCCCTCACATTCATCCCTCTACTGTCACACTGAACCCCTCACGATTACTCCTTCACCGCCACACTGACGCCCTCACATTCACTCCCACACCATCACTCTTACACCCTCACACCCATTCTGTCAAGCTCACCTTGACACCCTCACACTCAGTAACCTTCATCTTGACCACCTCACACTCACTCTGTAATCATCTTCCTCAACACCTCACACTCACTCTGTCAACCTGCCCCCACACACTCACTTCACCACCATAGTGCTGACCCGCTCACTCTCATTCCATCACAGTTCCCCTGTCCCATCACACAGTCTCCATAACCATCCCGCTGACCACTCACATTGACTCCCTTTCCACATTACATTCTTTCCCTCACTATCACCCTGAGCCACTCACACTCACTGTTTCATCATCATCCTGAAACCTCTCTCACTACGTGTCTACCACCCTCACCCCCCACACTCATTGCATCGTGGCCATACTGACTCTGTTAGTGTCACGCAGACCTTCTCACAAAACACTCTTTAACCATTACCCTCACACACACACTCATTCTATCACTGTCGTCCTGACCACCCTCACACTCAATTCGTCAGCATCACCATGCCCACCTCACCAGTGCTCCATCATGTTCAGCATGACCCACCACAGTCACAACGTCAACATCACCTTTGCACACTCACACTAACTCCTCCAGTATTACCCTATCCCCTCGGACTCATTCTTTTACAGTCACCCTGTCCCTTCACAGTCACTGCATCATCCGGACACACTAACATTCAATCCATCACCGTCACCCTGACACCCTCAAACTCACTCCCTCACGCTGACATCTCGCACACTCCGTCACCTT
>NW_025155264.1:0-1441 GCF_004010195.1 Chiloscyllium plagiosum
CCTGCTGAGTCATAAACACTCAATGCAGCAAATCCTGTTTTGGGAACCAAACTGAACTGTATAACAAAAGAAATGATGGTAAAATAGAATAATGCAAAACAATGTACTTATAATCCAGATTCAAAGGCAACGAACACATCGTAAATGGATATTCCCATGAACCTCAAGACAATGCACACATTCAATTGAAAGTAAACCATAATTTCTATCTAACACAATGCAACACTCTTGGTGCAGGTTCATTAAAATAAATCTTGTAGAATCCGCCTGAATTCAGAAGGCCATAAGACCATGAGACATGGGAGCAGAAATTAGGCCATTCCACCCACGAAGTCTGCTCAGCCATTCAATCGTGGCTGGTCAGTTTTTACAAACACATTCATCTGCTTTATCCCAGTAACCTTTGATTCCCTCAACAACCAAAGACCTACCTATCTCTGTTTCAAATGTACTAAATGACGTGGCCTCCACAGCCTTCTATGGCAACGAATTCCACAGATTCACCACTGTCTGACCGAAGCCGTTTCTCCTTGTCTCTATTCATTTACTGGAAGGCTGTTCCCTCAGGTCCTGATCTCTCCTGCCAACTGAAAATCTTCTCAACGTCCACTCTGTACAGGGCATTTAGTATTCAATTAGATACCCAGTCGTCCTTCTAAACTCCAATGAGTATTGTCCCAGAGTCCTCAAACATTTTTCACATTCCTGGGATCACCCTTGTAAACCTGCTGCACCCGCTTAAGGGTCAATATATCCATCCTGAGAACTGGGGTCCAAATTACTCACAGTATGCTAAATGTAGTCTGACCAGGCCTTTTCAAGCCTTAGACGTACATCACTGCTTTTATTTTCTTGTCCCCTCGATATGTATGACAGCATTGTATTTACCTTCTGAACTACCAAATCAACCTATAAGTTTACCTTAAGAGCCACATGGATGAGGAATTTGAAGTCCATTTGCACTTTTGTTTCTGAAATTTCTCCCCATTTAGATTAATCGTCTACGTCTCTATTCTTGTGACCAAATTGCATGACCTCACATTTGCCTTCGTAATCCCTGTTCCTAACATTTGGTAAAATTGCTTGCGACTTCCATCTTTAAACTAGAGCTGCTAAATTCTTCCTGGAGCTAACACACAAATGAGCTTCAATGTATTTATCTTTAAGTATCTCTTCAGGGTTTTCTTCAGTCCTAAACACTCTGGTATGGGATGAACATAAACTTTCACTCATCCAATTTGGTAAATTTATCATTCCCTTCTCATGAACACAGATCTTTACATTCACCCAGTTCAAAGGTCTGCCATGTGCTAAATGAATGATCCAAGGTTGAAAGTGAAAATAAAAAGCTTTCTCAGTTGAGAATGTTTTCCTTATCACCAGATTATAGAATTCTCTAACACATCTTTGAGACTTCATTCGTATCAGGTTTGGTGGCAAA
>NW_025155265.1:0-1441 GCF_004010195.1 Chiloscyllium plagiosum
GAGGAGAGCACACAGCTATTGGAGCCTGTTACTCAGGAGCAGCAGGAGGAGAGCACACAGCTATTGGAGCCTGTTACTCAGGAGCAGCAGGAGGAGAGCACACAGCTATTGGAGCCTGTTACTCAGGAGCAGCAGGAGGAGAGCACACAGCTATTGGAGCCTGTTACTCAGGAGCAGCAGGAGGAGAGCACACAGCTATTGGAGCCTGTTACTCAGGAGCAGCAGGAGGAGAGCACACAGCTATTGGAGCCTGTTACTCAGGAGCAGCAGGAGGAGAGCACACAGCTATTGGAGCCTGTTACTCAGGAGCAGTACGTGGTGAGCACAAAGCTCTTGGAGCCTGTTACTCAGGAGCAGCAGGAGTGGAGCACACAGCCTTTGGAGCCTGATACTCAGTGGTAGCAGGAGGAGGGAATGCAGCTATTGGAGCCTGTGACTCAGGAGCAGCATGTGGTGAGCACACCGCTATTGGATCCTGTTACTCAGGAGCAGCAGGAGGAGAGTACACAGCTATTGAAGCCTGTTACTCAGGAACAGCAGGTGGAGAGCACACACATATTGGAGTCAGTTACTCGGGGTCAGCGGGAGAAGATCTCACAGCTATTGTAGCCTGTTACTCAGGGGTAGCAGGAGGAGAGCACACAGCTATTGGAGCCTGTTACTCAGGAGGAGCAGGAGGAGAGCACACAGAAATTGGTGCCTGTTACTCAGGAGCAGAGGTGGAGAGCACACTGTTATTAGAGCCTGTTATTCAGGATTAGGAGGAGCAGGGCACGCAGCTATTGGAGCCGGTTACTCGGTAGCAGCGGTAGGAGGGCACACAGCTATTGGAGACTGTTACCCAGGAGTATCAGGAGGAGGGCACGCAGCTATTGGAGTCTGAAACTCAGTGGCAGCAGTTGGAGGGCACACAGCTATTGGAGCATGTTACTCAGGAGCAGCAGGAGGAGAGCACACAGCTATTGGACCCGGTTACTCAGGAGCAGCAGGCGGAGAGCACACAGCTATTGAAGCCTGTAACTCAGGCGTAGCAGGTGGAGGGCACACAGGTATTGGAGTCTGTCACTCAGGACTCGCAGGTGGAGAGAAAACAGCTATTGAAGCCTGTTACTCAGGGTCAGCAGGAGGAGAGCACACAGCTATTGGAGCCTGTTACTCGGGTCCATCAGGAGTAGATCACGCAGCTATTAGAGCCGGTCACTGAGGAGTAGCAGGAGGAGAGCACGCAGATGTTGGAGAGTGTTACTCAGGAGCAGCAGGAGGGGGGCACACAACGATTGGAGCCTGTTAACCAGGAGCAGCAGGATGACAGCAAACAGCTATTGGAGCCTGTTATTCAGGAGCATCATCAGGAGGGCACACAGCTATTGGAGCCGGTTACTGAGGAGCAGCAGGAGGAGAGCACACAGCTAATGGAGCCTGTTACTCAGCAGCATCAGCA
>NW_025155266.1:0-1441 GCF_004010195.1 Chiloscyllium plagiosum
GAGATGGATGATGGAATCTCAGCTAAATGTTGCAACATTGCTCACAAAACTGACTTTGTTTTTAGAAAACTGAAACAGAAACTGAAAGCACTGGAGAAACAGCATCTGTGGAGAGAACAGGAGAGTTAGTGTTTGGAATCCAGTAACCCTTTGTCAAAACTGAAAGCACCCAGTGGTATTTATGATGATGATGGGACTGTGGGATGGAAGTGGGAGGGGGTAGAAATTGGCACTCAGAGACAAAAGGGAAGCTGATAGTGAGCCAGGGAATAAGTAAATGCTGATTAGATGGTAACGAGAGCTGTTACAGTTCAGGGAAAATGGGTTGGCTGTGCTGGGGGCAACCAGTACAAAGCAGGAGCTGACAGTGAGGGGCAGGTAACAAACATACATGAAGGTGGACAGCGCCAACATGTTGAAATTTCTGCTTAGAGAGAGAGCTTAGGATTCAACATTGAGTTCAGTCATGATGATAATGAATGGCAGAGCAAGTGTAAAGTGCAGCATGGCCCAGTCCTCCTCCTATTTTCTGTCACTGTGACCTATGTTAATTGTTTAGGTGTGATGTGGAGGTTCTGATGTTGGATTAGGGAGGACAAGGTCACCTGAGAAAGGGCCAACGCTCTGAAAGCTTGTGATTTCAATTGTTCAGGTGACATATGAAAAAGGTGCCTCATGCTCAAAGCCAGAGATTCTGTATTGCATGACTGATGGCTGTGTTTTCAACTACCTCGCCCTATAACTCTGGAATTCTGTTCTAACACTCTCTTCGAAAAAGAAGCTGCTACCCTGAGATGAAACTTGCTGTCACCTGACCAAATATCGCGTCATGTGGCTCCATGGCAGTTTTTGTTAGAAAACACACCGTGAGGCTGTTCGGAAACATTACCACGTTAAAGGCGCTGTTTGAGATGTTTCAATTACACATGAATCAGATGCACGAGTTATTAACTGAACTTTAACTTTTTCATTTCTCCCATTAGCAAATTACAAGGTGCACCACGCAGATCGATTAGTTCACCACAGTGTCCCTGCATATTCCATCGCGATGCGAACAGTCGGGTTTAAAATGAACGAAGGCCCAGGTACAGTAACTGAGCTTCAGAACTTTTCTCATTAACTTTAATATTGGACACAGGTTCTCAGTCTGTAATACTTCTGCTTTTCCGCTGTTTGCCGCCAACATTGAAGGAGCCCATTTTCTGAAATGCCATTCCTCGAAAGTTGATACAATACTGCACACACTGTTTTTGACAAACTCTCAAGGTCCAGGCAAATAAAGATATAAAAAAGAGTGATCACACCAAGAAGTCAGCAATATTGGAACGATTTAGGTACGTTTGACCTTGTAGATGTCTCTAAATAACACACGCAACGTAACTCATCCACACCTTTGTCTTATTGAAATAAAGAGCAAGGGTCACCCACACTCACACCCCGT
>NW_025155267.1:0-1441 GCF_004010195.1 Chiloscyllium plagiosum
CAGGGTCACTCCCTGAAACGCAGGGCAGGGTCACTCCCCGAGACACAGGACAGAGTCACACCCCGAGACACAGGACAGGGTCACTCCCCTAAAAACACAGGGTAGGGTCACTCCCCTAAAAACACAGGACAGAGTCACTCCCCGAGACACAGAACAGAGTCACACCTCGAGACACAGGGCAGGGTCACTCCCCGAGACACAGGGCAGGGTCACTCCCCTAAAAACACAGGGCAGGGTCACTCCCCTAAAAACACAGCGCAGGGTCACCCCCCGAAACACAGGGCAGGGTCACTCCCTGAAACACAGGGCAGGGTCACCCCCCGAAACACAGGGCAGGGTCACTCCCCTAAAAACACAGGGCAGGGTCACTCCCCGAAACACAGGGCAGGGTCACTCCCCTAAAAACACAGGGCAGGGTCACTCCCCTAAAATCACAGGGCAGGGTCACTCCCCTAAACACAGGGCAGGGTCACCCCCCTAAAAACACAGGGCAGGGTCACTCCCCTAAACACAGGGCAGGGTCACTCCCCGAAACACAGGGCAGGGTTACTCCCCGAAACACAGGGCAGGGTCACCCCCCGAAACACAGGGCAGGGACACTCCCCAAAACACAGGGCAGGGTCACTCCCGAAAACACAGGTCCCAGCTCCCCTACTCCCCAAAACACAGGACCCAGCTCCGCTCCCCCTAAGCACACTCCCCAAAACACTACCCCAGCCTAACCTCGCTAAAAACACAGGACACTATTACAGCCCTAAAAACTGAAACCAGCTCCCCCTCCCCAAAATGCGGCCCTGTTTGATTATACTGAAACACAGCTGAATCGAGTTCCCCTGAGTCACGCCTCAACGTTTTGCCCCAGACGATGCGTTCCCCAATGGGGAGAGGCAATATCTTCCCACCCACCCCCCCATGAGGGGCTGAGCTGTGTAATGCCCGCGCCTCACGGCGACACTCACCAGGGCAGCACTCCTTTTCCACACAGGGCTGAGCCTGGAGGCGCTCATTCCCAGGACACCGGCCCTTCCCGATACATCTCCGCCTCCGCTGCTGTACGCCCTCGCGACAGCTCACCGTGCAAGCTGACCAATCAGACCACTGTGTCCACACCGCACTGGGTCTGCATGGGGTTAAGGTACAGAGTAAGGCTTCCTCTACACCATCCCCCATCAAAGACTCCCAGGGACAGGGGGGTTAGAGACAGAGTAAAGCTCCCTCTACACCGTCCCCCACTCCCAGGGACAGGGGGTTAGATACAGAGTAAAGCTCCCTCTACACAGTCCCCCCCACTCCCAGGGACAGGGGGTTAGATACAGAGTAAAGCTCCCTCTACACTGTCGGAGAAAAGGACAGAGGCAGGGAGGAACATAGGGAGTGAGGTAGGGACAGTGGTAGGGAGAGGAATGGATGGACAGGAGGATGGAGAGGAGGAGGAGGGGAG
>NW_025155268.1:0-1441 GCF_004010195.1 Chiloscyllium plagiosum
TGTGACCCTGTTACAGGCAGGACCAGCAGTTTTTCCCTATCCTTAATTGCCCTTAAGAAGGTGGTGCTGAGCTGCCTTCCTGAACCACTGCAGTGATCCATTGGTCACTATTCCTGGGTTTAGGTAGGGCTCTTATACATTCTATAAAGACCCTGCTAAATGGTTCTTCAAAAGCTGTGATCGGAATTAAAAGTGAAGCTTTAATTGAGGGTTGGAGATTTCCCAAGTCTTGACATGGACTAGCTTGTCTGGTAAAATTTGACATCTTTATATAATCCTGACCAATATAAATGTTTTAATAAACTATACTGTGTGTTCCTCGTTCCATTAATGACCTGCCATTGGAATTTCTTGAGGCAATTTGTGAAATTTCATTCTGGTTCTCAGATGGAGTCACTGCCTGATGCACCACGGTCCATTCCTCAGCACCTGGTATTTGGGGCAGAATCTATTTCCTCATTAATATTTTGTCTTTCAAGTAAGAACACTCAACATTTGTTTCTGATTCTATTTCTGATAAGGCTGTTAGATAAAACTCTCTCAGTTCAGATCCATTTGTTGTATTTCTCCTAAAGAATATGTTCTGAAAACTACCAGCCAAATTCTCATTAACTTCATCCTTTCAGTTACAGTTTTGGAAATCAAATCTGGTAACTGAAATTACAAATCAACTCTTTGTTTCATAGATTGCTTTTTCCATGGAGTTAACTCTCGACCTGAGATTGAGTCACAACACAGGATGTTCCTCTTGTAATGTTTCAGTGTATTTCATCTTTACTGATTTTTTTTCCAGTACTCTTAGAAATATTAATATTCTATAATCTGCCTAATCCTTCCCTAAAGTTCTCCCAACAGGAATTTATTAACTCCTCTCATGACAACATCTTCATTGACCAAGTCACTTGATAATCCACTTCTGTGTAATTAGACTGGTTTGAAATCTCTATGAATGCCTCCATTTCAAATTTTCTCCTTCATTAACTTCTCTAGAAGACAAAAAAAGGACCATCAGGCAGCATCAGTGACTGACGTACCCAAACACCCCTCAAGATATTTGTTTGCTTATCTCCTTGCTTTGAAACAGAAATATACCTCTTTGAGATACAATACTCAGACCCTCCAGTGGTCCCACTCTCCTTGATAATATTCAAAGACAAATTCTCAGGAATGTCCTGAGGTCCCTCTTCCTCATTTGTACTTTCAAAGATCATGTTCTTTCTGTCCCGTCCAATCATAACATTGATTAATTTTGAAATTCCCCCCTCTCTGAAGATTCCTTCAATATTCCTGCAACTGCAATCAGTCTCCTGTTTATCTTCTAGCAACTGACCCAATAGCAACATACAAGAAGAACCAAGAGCGTACGGATCCTGAAAGTGAAGACAGTTTTAGTACGGAAGGGTGAACATGTTGGTGCAGGTTGGAGGGTCAAAGGGCTTGA
>NW_025155269.1:0-1441 GCF_004010195.1 Chiloscyllium plagiosum
TCCAGAACGCCTGTGACTCACTCTCCATTCCAGAACGCCTGTGACTCACTATCATTACAGAGCGCCTGTGACTCACTCTCACTCCAGAGCGCCTGTGACTCACTCTCATTCCAGAGCGCCTGTAACTCACTCTCCATTCCAGAGCACCTGTGACTCACCTCCATTCCAGAGCACCTGTGACTCACTCTCATTCCAGAGTGCCTGTGACTCACTCTCATTCTAGAGCGCCTGTGACTCATTCTCATTCCAGAGCACCTGCAACTCACTCTCATTTCAGAGTGCCTGTAACTCACTCTCATTCCAGAGCACCTGCAAATCACTCTCATTTCAGAGTGCCTGTGACTCACTCTCATTTCAGAGTGCCTGTGACTCACTCTCATTCCAGAGCACCTGTGACTCACTCTCGATTCCAGAGCACCTGTGACTCACTCTCCATTCCAGAGCACCTGTGACATACTCTTCATTCCCGAGCACCTGTGACTCACTCTCCATTCCAGAGCGCATGTGACTCACTCTCATTCCAGAACACCTGTGACTCACTCTCATTCCAGAGCGCCTTTGACTCACTCTCCATTCCAGAGTGCCTGTGACTCACTCTCATTCCAGAGCACCTGTGACTCACTATCATTCCAGAGCGCCTGTGACTCACTCTCCATTCCAGAGTACCTGTGACTCACTCTCATTTCAGAATGCCTGGACTCACTCTCATTCCAGAACGCCTGTGACTCACTCTCATTCCAGAGCGCCTGTGACTCACTCTGCATTCCAGTGCCTGTCACTCACTCTCATTCAAGAGCACCTGTGACTCACTCTCCATTCCAGAGCACCTGTGACTCACTCTCATTCCAGAGCACCTGTGACTCACTCTCATTCCAGAGCGCCTGTGACTCACTCTCCATTCCAGAGTACCTGTGACTCACTCTCATTTCAGAATGCCTGTGACTCACTCTCCTTTCGAGTGCCTGTGACTCAACTCTCCATTCCAGTGCCTGTGACTCACTCTCCATTCCAGAGTTCCTGTGACTCACTCTCATTCCGGAACGCCTGTGACTCACTCTCCATTCCAGTGCCTGTGACTCACTCTCATTCCAGAGCACCTGTGACTCACTCTCATTCCGGAACGCCTGGGAGTCACTCTCCATTCCAGTGCCTGTGACTCACTCTCATTCCAGAGCGCCTGTGACTCACTCTCCATTCCAGAGCACCTGTGACTCACTCTCATTCCAGAACGCCTGTGACTCACTATCATTCCAGAGCGCCTGTGACTTACTCTCACACCAGAGCGCCTGTGACTCACTCTCATTCCAGAGCGCCTGTAACTCACTCTCCATTCCAGAGCACCTGTGACTCACTCTCATTTCAGAACGCCTGTGACTCACTCTCATTCCAGAGTGCCTGTGACTCACTTTCATTCCAGAGCGCCTGTGACTCACTCTCATTC
>NW_025155270.1:0-1441 GCF_004010195.1 Chiloscyllium plagiosum
GAGGAATCGATCACGGTCTCTGTCGCTGCATTTTGGCCCTTGGTGTCGTCTGTTCTGTTTCCAAGGCTGTCAAGTTGCTGCACATGCTTTTGGAGCACGGCTGAGAGCGGCTCTAGCCACGGGTGAACCCTTCTTCAATCATGGCTTCAATCATTTCACATAACTTGGTGAACTCAGTGACCAAGGCCGGGTGAGGAACTGGGTCCATGGAACGAGCAGGGTGGGTTGCAGCTACAGCGTCAGGCAGGCTCGATGCTTCTGACGGGTACACCGTGTTTTGGGACTGACTCGATCCTTTCCCCATGTTTTGCCACTTCTATTTGTCAAACCGGGATTAGTAAAGATTCTATCGCTCTTTTAGTGTTGAATTTTAAGTAAATGGCTGGGATGGGGTTGGTTAGAGAAACATTTTTTCCATGCATTGATACCGAGTCCAGCATCTTGTATTCCCCCTTAACATTTTATCGATATTACCATTTCATTTTGCATTATATTCCTGGAGGTCCTGAAGCCGTGTCATTTGATACCACTGTCTACATTTTCCCCTACACTGCACATTGCTGCCCATTCCTCGATAATCCTTAATTATGTTGTTATTTATGAACCTTCCGTCTGTGCCTCAAAAAAAAATTATATCTCTGCCTCCGTTGCTCCGTGGGAAAGAGTGTTCCAAAGACTCACAGCACTTTGAGAAAGCCATTTTAAACATTATGATCTGAGTGTGAGATTAGTTTTTTGTGTCTCCTTATCTGAGAAAGGATATAATTACATTGGAAGCAGTTCAGAGATATTTCATTTCACGTATTCCTGGGGTGAAGGGCTTATATTATGGAGGCTTTAACAGGTTACTCTTGGATGGAATAAAAGGAAAAAACACAGAAGAGACCTTGAGGAGAGTGGATCAGGTATTTACCCACTGGGTGTTTGTATAGTCCAAATTTGTTGTCATTGTTATAGAATCTCTACAGTGTGGAGGCAGGACATTCCGTCCATTAAGTCTACACTGACCCACCAAACAGCATCCCACCTATGCCTACCCCCCCCCCCCCCCCCCCCCCCAGTCTTATCCATGTAACACTGCATTTACCATAACTAACCCACCTAACCTACGCATCCCTGGGCACTATGGACAATCCACTTTACACTGCACATATTTGGACTGTGGCAGGAAACTGGAGCACTGGGAGGAAGCCCAGGCACGGGGAGAATGTTCAAACTCCACATAGAGGGTTGCCTGTGGTTGGAATTGAACCCAGCTCCTTGGTGATATGAGGCAGCAGTGCTACCAATAGATACACCTCTGTTAGTTCTGTTAGTCACTTGTGGCTGACGAAAGAAATCTGACTTGTTCTTATCACTGAACCTGACCCAGTCTGAGACCTTTATCATCGGCCATATCACCAACCTCGTTACATTTAAAATTTGCTGTGAGCAGTGGAAG
>NW_025155271.1:0-1441 GCF_004010195.1 Chiloscyllium plagiosum
CAAGCCTTTTCTATCACTTCGTGGGTCGTATGCCCCAAAACCAGACCGGGCTTTGGAGGCCTGCAAATAAATCCGATTATGTGCTTTTTCTTTTTACCTTTGCGGTTTCTCAACTCTACTCTCACAAATTCTACGTCATCTGACCGTACTTCATTTATTGTTATTGTTATTGCAAGAACTCCAAACCCAAGCCCTTTGCCCACCTACCTGCCTTTTCAATCTGACATATATCCTTGAATATTGACCTCCCAGTCCTAATCCTCTTGCAGACATATCACCGTGATGCTCACCACTTCATATCTGCCCATCTTAATCTGCGTCACTCGTGCATTTATCTTATTTCTAACACTGTGCACCTTGACATGCAACACTTTCAGTCCTGTATTGACGGTATCCCTTCTCATTGTTAGTTATTTATCCATTGTGGTTGACATTTGATTCCAAAACGTTTTGAAACACGCTGTCCACATCTGTGTGCTGAAGAATTGAACAACCACTGCTGAGTTCTTCCTTCTTCTCATTTTTTTTTCCACACATTTTAATGTGGAGTCCACACACCCATAGATGCTTACCTGCAGCTTTGCTTCACAATGGTCGTTACTACTGCTTGGAGTTCCGTTGTTCTCTGCTCTCACACATCATAGTTTAAAGGCTTATAGACCACACTCTTTACACTTCTCGCTCGAACACTGGTCCCAATTCGGTTCAGGTGGAGACCAAGTCAATGGTACATATCCCTCCTGTTCCAGTACGAATGATGGTGACCCTTCAAATGGAAGTGCTCTCTCCTGCACCACTCTTTTCACCATATGTTTACTTCCTTTATTCAGTTAATAATTACTTACGGGCATTTACATCGAAAATAATGTAAATTGATGCTTCGCATTTAAACAATTTGAAAACCTATATTTGATTATAACATGGAGATTCTATTTTTCGTCATACCATGCGTAGGAAAACACAATAAAGTGGACATAGACCAAATGCAACAAACAGCTGCAAATAAATTAGAGTGAGGATAACGGTATTGAGGTTAACCAGGGAATCTACACACCTTTCACAAAGGCGATGAGGTTAAGAAACTGTGACTGTCATTGTAACTTCAGTTGAGATCAATTTAAGTTTTTTAAGGATCTTTGTTTCACCAATTAAGTTTCAGTTTACCATTGGTGAATCTGAGGAATTAAACAGGAACAGATAGATATAAGATGTTGTTATAGATCAGACTAAATGCCCTAAAATGCATTAAGACGATAGTCTAGATGCTAATTATTTCTCACTTTAAAAGTAACTTGCAACGTTCCTTTCCAGATGCAAATCGTTCACTCAAACTACTCAAATCTAAGCAAAGAACCGGTTATTTTTACTGCAGTTAAATAGAGACAAAATAGGAAATAAAGGAAAACATTTGTAATTATATCGAAATGATGAACAAAAGAAT
>NW_025155272.1:0-1441 GCF_004010195.1 Chiloscyllium plagiosum
ACCCCTGAGGTCTCTTTTATATCTTTTCCTTCTTAATCTAAATCTATGCCCTCACATTCTGCACTCGCGACCCCAGGGAAAAGACTTTGTTGACTTATCCAAGAGGGTGAAATGCTGAGGCTGGGAGTGCTTCTGGTCAATTGGCTCAGAGGAAGCGTGCTGGAGCTTCAAGTGAGAGGTCGATGTGTTAAAAGCGTTCTAAGAGATTTTCCTTAACAAAGTAGTATTTTGTTACTTTGACAGTAAGAACTGCTTTTGCTCACATCGTCCCCACATCAGTCTCTTGCTCCAGTAAACACTCAAATCCAGCGTTCATTGCTTCCATTACACACAGAAACGCGTCCTATTCTCGCTCCATCTGGGATAATCTGAATTGACAATGTCATTCTTTGAATGGAGAAATGCAGCAGGGAGTTGTTAGTGCAGCGGTGATCTATTGGGCTAGTAATCTTTGGAGACTGGAACATGGCTGCTGCTGTTCGTTAAATTCGATGAATAAAATCTGGAAAATAAACCCAATCTCAGGAACAGAGACAACAACTTTATATTGCTGAAAACTTATTCATTCATGTCCCTTCGAAAGGAAAATCTGCCGACTGTCATCAGTCCTGTCAACATGTGACTCCAGACCCACAACAATGTGGTTCAGCCATGAAGGCCCCTGACTCAGTTCGAGGTGAATTAGAATGAACAATAAATGCTCTTCAGACCAATGATAGCCACATTCCGTGGGATATTAAGGAAGAATAAAAATGCATGGACAACAGGCGAAGGGGGAATCGTGTTTGTGTGGACTCGAATTCAACTGATTATCAAACTAAATAGACACAAGGATACCCACAGCGCCAAGAAGTCAGGGCCATAGGGTGACGGCAGGAAGGGATTCAATTACGCGCTGAGGTGTAAACTCACTTACTCAGTCACAGTGCGCATAAGTCATTCACCACTCCCATATGTGAGAAGTGATCCCTCAGAAGACCAACTGGCAGAGTCACCAGCAAGTTTACAAATGACAGCAGGAGTTCGATTCTGCTGTTATTGCAGCTGTTAAGCCCAACCAGCAATGAAACTTGTTCGCATGCGTGTTTCCAGTGGAGTTTCACTGTTTTCTGATGTATATCAGTGATTTAGACTTAGTTGTAGGAGCCATGATTTAGCACTTTGCTGATGATGCAATAATTGATTATGGTGAAGAATGCCAGGGACTGCAGGGATGTATCAATCAGGTAGAAAGGTAAAATACTGAATAGATTTGAATCCAGATCAATGAAAGTTAATGAATTTTGGGAGAAGAAACAATAACAGTGAGTATTCTGTGTGGTGTAGACGGACAAAGAGATCATGGAGTGGGAATTCACGATCGCTAAAGCTCAATGGACAGGGGAAATCATTTGGACGGAAGTACGTTATGCAGATTTTGGGAATCAGAATCAATATTAGA
>NW_025155273.1:0-1441 GCF_004010195.1 Chiloscyllium plagiosum
CTTGTCTTTAATATCTAATGAATTACTTATTTTTCCATGACAGAAACTTCATAAATCAGTTAACACCTGAGGTGTTGAAACATATTTTACTTCAGATTAAAATAGTTGAATACCCTTTCCTCCAGCCTAATGTCCCAATACTCTCTCCTCTTCCATGCAAATACAAGCTGCTCCAAGAGAGGTTGGAGCTCCCAACCTGACGTTCCAATGTCCCTTGTTGCTCCATGTCAATACAAGCTACTTAGTTGTAGTTGCAGCTCCCAGTCTGATGTCCCAATGCTCCCTGCTCCATGTCAATAGAAAACGTCCAGTTGCTGTTGGCTCTACCAGTCTGATGTCCCAATGTTCCCTGCTGCGTCATGTCATTAAAAGCAGCTCAAGGTGAGAGTGGAGCTCCCAGACTGATCTCGCAAAGCGCCTGCTCCATGTCAACTGAAGCTGCTCCAAATGAGGTTGGATCTCGCAGTTTGATGTCCCAATGCTCCCTGCTGCTTCATGTCAATAGAAGCTGCTCCAGGTGAGGTTCGAACTCCCAGCCTGCTGCCCCAATGCTCCCTGCTGCTCCATGTCAATAAAAGCTGCTCCAGGTGTGGTTGGAACTCCCAGTCTGATGTCACAATGCTCCCTGGTCCATGTCAACAGACGCTGCTCCAGATGAAATGGGAGCTCCCATCCCTGGCTCTCGTTGACGGTGTAGCTCCCAGTCTGATGTCTCAATGCTCCCTGCTCCATGTCAATAGAAGCGGTCCAGTTAAAGTTGGATCTACCAGTCTGATGTCCCAATGCTCCCTGCGGCTTCATGTCAATAAAAGTTTCTCCAGGTGTGCTTTGAACTCCCAGACTGATGTCACAATACTCCCTGGTCCATGTCAACAGACGCTGCTCCAGATTAGGTGGGAGTTCCCATCCCTGGCAGATCACACACCTCTATACCATCATAGAAATACTGCCCACTGACCATTTCCACCACTAGAGCCATTGGTGCAATATCCTCTTCATGAGAGCCTAATCTTACTTTTAATCACCACCGACTCATTATTTCCAAAGGACTTCTTTCTTAGAACTTATTTTGCATGTGCATATTGCAGTCAATCCGAAGTAAGATAATCGTGCTAATTGACGTATGCTCACTAGAAATCACATTCTATTTTTCATGTTGAGTAACTGCTACTTAGCAAGGACAATGTTTGTAATGGAATCACTCTTTTATTTCACGTGAGGGAATTTGGTTTGTATTATTTAAATTAAACTTGGTCACTGTGTCAAATGATCAAATAGATCTCAATTTCTGAACAAACTTGGTAATGTTGTCATCCACATTGAAATGTGGTGTCTACTTCTTTCAGCCACACGGGTATTAGAACGAACCGTCTGTTAATGACATGCGTATAAAGACATTTCAAATCAATTTTCATGTTTATGCTGCATAAATCTGCGGTTA
>NW_025155274.1:0-1441 GCF_004010195.1 Chiloscyllium plagiosum
AGTGTGATGTACGCCGGGCAGTGCTGGTTACTCAGCAGTGTGATGTACGCCAGGCCGTGATGGTTACTCTGCAGTGTGATGTACGCCATGCCGTGATGATTACTCTGCAGTGTGATGTAAGCCGGGCCGTGCTGGTTACTGTGAAGTGTGATTGACGCCGGGCCGTGATGTTTACTCTGCATTGTGATGAACGCTGGGCCGTGATGGTTACTGTGCAGTGTGATGTACGCCAGGCCGGGTTGGTTACTCTTGTGATGTACGCTGTGCCGTGATGGTTTCTCTGCAGTGTGATGTACACCGGGCCTTGATGGTTACTCTGCAGTGTGATGTTCGCCGGGCCTTGCAAGTTACTCTGCACTGTGATGTACGATAGGCCGGGATGTTTACTCTGCAGTGCGATGTACGCCGGGCCGTGATGGTTACTCTGCAGTGTGATGTTCGCGGGGCCGTAATGGTTACTGTGCAGTGTGATGTATGCCAGGCCGGGTTGGTTACTCTGCAGTGTGATGTACGCCAGGCCGTGATGGTTACTCTGCAGTGTGATGTACGCCAGGCCGTGATGATTACTCTGCAGTGTGATGTACGCCGGGCCGTGATGATTACTCTGCAGTGTGATGTACGCCATGACGTGCTGGTTACTCTGCAGTGTGTTGTACGCCGGACCATGCTGCTTCCTGTGCACTGTGATGTACGCTGGACCGTGCTGGTTACTGTGCAGTGTGATGTACGCCGGGCCGTGCTGATTACTGTGCACTGTGATGTACGCCGGGCCGTGCTGATTAGTCTGCAGTGTCATGTACGCTGGGCCGTGCTGGTTACTCTGCAGTGTGATGTACGCCGGGCCGTGCTGATTACTCTGCAGTGTGATGTTCGCCGGATCGTGCCTGTTACTGTGCAGTGTGATGTATGCCGTGCCGTGCTGGTTACTGTGCAGTGTGATGTACGCCGGGCCGTGCTGGTTACTCTGCAGTGTGATGTACGCCGGGCCGTGCTGGTTACTCTGCAGTGTGACGTATGCTGGGCCGTGATGGTTACTCTGCAGTGTGACGTCTGCTGGGCCGTGCTGGTTACTGTGCAGTATGATGTACGCTGTGCCATGATGGTTACTGTGCAGTGTGATGTACGCCGGGCCGTGCTGGTTGCTCAGCCGTGTGATGTACGCCGGGCAGTGCTGGTTACTCTGCAGTGTGATGTACGCCAGGCCGTGATGGTTACTCTGCAGTGTGATGTACGCTGGGCCGTGCTGGTAACTGTGCAGTGTGATGTACGCCAGACCGTGATGGTTACTGTGCAGTGTGATGTACGCCAGGCCGTGCTGGTTACTGTGCAGTGTGATGTACCCCAGGGCCGTGCTGGTTACTATGCAGTGTGATGTACGCCAGGCCGGGTTGGTTACTCTGCAGTGTGATGTACGCCAAGCCGTGATGGTTACTCTGCAGTG
>NW_025155275.1:0-1441 GCF_004010195.1 Chiloscyllium plagiosum
AATGTGCACCAATCTGGAAACACGCATGTGCACAAATCAGAAAACACGCATGTGCACCAATCCAGAAACACACATATGCACCAATCAGGAAACACACATATGCACAAATATGGAAACATGCATGTGCAAAAATCTGGAAACACGCTTGTGTACCAATCCAGAAACACACATGAACCAATCTGGAAACACACATGAACCAATCTGGAAACAAACGCATGCACCAGTCAGGAAACACACATGTGCATCAATCTGGAAACACACATGTGCACCAATCCGGAAACACGCACATGCACTAAATTGGAAACATACATGTGCACAAATCTGGAATCACGCATGTGCATCAATCAGAAAACACGCATGTGCACCAATATAGAAACACACATGGGCACCAATCCGGAAACACATGTGTGCACCAAACTGGAAACATGCATGTGTACCAATCTGGAAAACCACATACACCAATCTGGAAACACACATGTGCACCAATCTGGAAACACGCTTGTGCACCAATCCAGAAACATGCATGTGCACCAATACAGAAACTCATATGTGCACCAATCTGGAAACACATATGTGCACCAATCAGGAAACACACATGTGCACCAATCCAGAAACACATACGTGCACCAATCTGGAAACACACACGTGCACCAATATGAAAACACACATGTGCACCAATATGGAAACACACATGTGCACCAGTCAGGAAACACGTGCATGTGCACCAACCCAGAAACACACATCTGCACCAACCGGGAGACATGCATGTGCACGAATCCCGATCTACACATGTGCTCCAATCTGGCAACACACATGCGCACCAATATGGAAACACACATGTGCACCAGTCAGGAAACACACATGGGCACCAACCCAGAAATACACATTTGCACCAAGCTGGAGACATGAATGTGCACCAATCCAGAAACACACATGTACACCAATCCAGAAACACACATGTGCACCAATCCAGAAACACACGTGTGCACCAATCCAGAAACACACATGTGTGCACCAATCTGGAAACATGCATGTGCACCAATCAGGCAACACGCACATGCACCAATATGGAAACATGCAGGTGCAAAAATCTGGAAACACACATATGCACAAATCTGGAATCATGGATGTGCACCAATCAGGCAACACGCACATGCACCAATATGGAAACATGCAGGTGCAAAAATCTGGAAACACACATATGCACAAATCTGGAATCATGGATGTGCACCAATCAGAAAATACGCATGTGCACCAATATAGAAACACACATGGGCACCAATCTGGAAACACGCACGTGCACCAATCAGGAAACACACATGTGTACCGAACAGGAATCACACACATGCACCAACCTGGAAACACACACATGCACCAATCAGGAAGCACACATGTGTACCAATCTGGCAAACCACATGCAACAATCTGGAAACACACATGT
>NW_025155276.1:0-1441 GCF_004010195.1 Chiloscyllium plagiosum
AGTTGAATTATCATCCCTGCATCCAAAATGTTTAACTATGTCAGCGTTTCACATCTTTCATTGAGATCTCCATTCATTTTCCTAAACCCCATTAAATACAGGTCCCACAGACGCAACCTTTTCGCCCACAATAAGCTGGTCATCGCTGTGATCATTCCGGTCTTCCTTTGCTGCATTCACTCAATGTCAGGTTTGTTCTGTATTTGTTAAGGAGTTCAAAACTGCACATAATACTGCACAATGTTCTCAATGTTCACTCACCAAGACCCTGTACAGCTACAGTAACACATCCTCACTCCTGAACTGAATTCCCCTTCAAATGAAGGTCAACACATCATGAGTCTTCCGAACAGCTTTCTACTCCTGCGATATTGCTTTCAGTGACTGGCGTACAAGGATATCCAGATCCTTTTCAATGTTACAGCTCCACACTTGATGGATCTATGTACACTGATCGCATGATAATGCCGCATCGAATATTGACTTCTGGCTTCAGATATTATTGCCTTACATCGACCCAAGAGGCGCATGCAAAAGATAACAACAGAAAAAAAGTCCCTTTCTAGATCAAGCGTTTTCAACTGATCTATTTTAAAAGGATAGGCTGAAGTTCTATTTTTTCCAACAAAGTGCACGATATCACACCCATCTACATGGCTCTTCATCTGCCAAGTATTTTCCCGTTCACTGCATTTAACTGAATCATCTTGGAGCTTTTTTTACATCCTCCTCAACCACTTACAATCTGATGGCATCCTTTGAGAAACGGCATTTGATTCCCTCAATCCAACTGTTGATGTACACTATGATTAGCTGGGCTCCACGCGAAAGCTCTGTCGCCTTTTATTCAAGAGTAAATCTGTTTAATTCTAGTCAGTGTGTGCTTCCACCTCTCTCATACCAAAGCAATGTTCAGAAATTAGTCCCAATTTCATGAGTTTTTGTTTTGCAGGTTAGACTTGGGACTTAATCAAATGTCTTTCAGTAAATCAAAACACATTGCATAGGTTGCTTCTTCATAGTTTATTTACCACTCAGTTTCTCAAATTTGATTCCCAATCCATATATCTATGTTGAATCTATTTAGGCACATTACATTCAGACTGCATAATTTCTCCTAAACTGGATGTGGGTTAGCTTGCTGAGCTGGAAGGTTTATTTTCAGACGTTTCTTCACCCTACGAGTTGACATCATCAGTGGGCCTCTGGGCGAAGCACTGTTTCTTTTTTCTTCGGGTTAGTGATGTACTCTCCTGTGCTAGTGTCATTTCCTATGGTGATGTCACGTTCAGAGCTTTTTTTTTCATCAGGGGTCGCAGATGGGGTCTAAAATGATGTGTTTGTTGAGAGAGTTCCGATTGGAATGCCATGTTTCTTGCAATTCTCGTGCGTGTCTCTATTTATCTTATGCTAGGATGGATGTGCTGCCCCAGGCGAAGTG
>NW_025155277.1:0-1441 GCF_004010195.1 Chiloscyllium plagiosum
CAGTTACATCACGCTGCAAATTTTTGCTATAAAGCTAGTGTGCTTCCAATTAAACCTGTTGGACTATAACCTGGTGTTGTGTGATTTTTAACTATGTAAGATTCTGTGCATTGGGACACCAACAGATTTTAACCTCACACCTTTAAAGCATTATCTGAGTTGAGATGGTACCTATTGTTCAAGATATCTCGAGAATGTAACTTTAAAAGAAGTTCTGGGATTTACATATGAAAGAACTGAAACGAACATGATCATTCTAAAAGATGAAAGACTGGATCTTTATTTGTTTAATATGACACTCCATGACACTGCAATCCTGTTGCTATAAATCCTGTGTTTTATGAATCTGCTCCACAACCACCTGATGCAGAAGCAGCCCTATTGGCTGGTATTGTGTGAGTTTTAACTTTGTCCACCCCAATCCAACACCGGCTCCTCCAAATCATGCCTTATCTCCCAAGTGGAGAAAGTGAGTCTGCAGATGCTGGAGATCAAAGTTGAAACTTTATTGCTGGAACAGCACAGCAGGTCAGGCAGCATCCAGGGAACAGGAGATTCGACGTTTCGGGCACAGGCCCTTCTTCAGGAATCAGGCCATTATTTCAGGCCATTATAACCAGATATTGACATTGTGAAAGTTCAGGAAAACACCTTCCTGAAGAAGGGCCTGTGCCCGAAACGTCGAATCTCCTGTTCCCTGGATGCTGCCTGACCTGCTGTGCTGTTCCAGCAATAAAGTTTCAACTTATCTCCCAAGTCCCAAATTCCTTAGAGCTGTTGCTTTCCCAACCCTCCCCCTACAACCCTGCTCCACCCCACTCCCAACCTTGGGCCCCCCTCTGGTGGTATGGACTCTTGCACCTTAAATTGCGTTGGGAAGCGGTGATTTTATTTGCAAAACATCAGTCCTCATTTTGTTCACGATGAATGGACTGAATTGTAAGATGTTTTTTCTTTCCCTTGTGACACGTATTTGATGGGCACTAGGCTCTGGGATATTCCTCAAAGGACCCCCCCCACCCCTCACAGATCAGTCCCTTCCCTTTGCACTGACCTCACTTCGGGTTTTGATCAGGACATGATTTCAGGTGTTTTCCTGAACTTTCACAATGTCAATATCTGGTTATAATGGCCTGAAATAAAACATCCAGGGATTTTCGATTCTCCCAAATCTTCTTCCATCGTTTTATATCGATCCCCTCTCTGCTTTAAATATCTGGTTGTAAGGATCTGATAAGCTCTCAAATCGGCTTCAGGATTCAGACCAAATCCGGCACAGTCAGAGGCCATTCGGTCCATCGTCCGGCGTCGCTCTCGCTTTACTGTCTCATGTTAATTCAACTGAACAGTTCCCAGATTGGTCACTCTCTGAGGTGCCATAACTTTGCAATTGCTTTGTTTTTTTTCAGCCTCCCGTTGTGTTTAGAATTAAAGTCCGACC
>NW_025155278.1:0-1441 GCF_004010195.1 Chiloscyllium plagiosum
ACCCTGTATACAGCCCACACACCCTCTGTACACGGCCCACAAACCCTCAGTACACCCTGTACACATCCCACACACCCTCTGTACACTCTGTACACAGCCCACACATCCTCTGTACACCCTGTACACGGCCCACAAACCCTCAGTACACCCTGTACACATCCCACACACCCTCTGTACACCCTGTACACAGCCCACACTTCCTCTGTACACCCTGTATATAGCTCACACACCCTCTGTACACCCTGTATACAGCCCACACACCCTCTGTACACCCTGTATACAGCCCACCCACCCTCTGTACACCCTATATACAGCCCACACACACTCTGTCCACCCTGTACACAGCCCACACACCCTCTGTACACCCTGTATACAGCGCACACATCCTCTGTACACCCTGTATACAGCCCATAAAACTCTCTGTACACCCTGTATACTGCCCACACACCTTCTGTACACCATGTATACAGCGCACACATCATCTGTACCCCCTGTACACAGCCCACATACCTTCTGTACACCCTGCATAGAGCCCACACACCCTCTGTACACAGCGCACATACCCTCTGTAGACACAGCATACAGCCCACACACTCTCTGCGCACCCTGTACACAGCCCACACATCCTCTGTACACATTGTATACTGCTCACACACTTTCTGTGCACCCTATACACAGCCCACACACCATCTGTACACCCGGTATACAGCACACACACCCTCTGTACACCCTGTATACAGCACACACACCCTCTGTACACCCTGTATACAACCCACACACCCTCTGTACACCCTGTACACAGCACAGACATACTCTGTACCCCTTGTACACAGCCCACATACCTTCTGTACATCCTGTATAAAACGCACACACCCTCTGTCCACCCTGTATACATCCCACACAACCTCTGTACATATCCCACACAACCTCTGTAAACCCTGCACAGAGACAACACATCCTCTGTACATAGCCCACATAACGTCTGTACACACTGTATACAGCCCACACACCCTCTGTACACCCTGTATGCAGCCCACACACCCTCTGTACACCCTGTACACAGCTCACACTCCCTCTGTACACACTGTACACAGCCCCCACTCCCTCTGTACACACTGTACACAGCTCACACACCCTCTGTACACCCTGTACACAGCTCACACACCCTCTGTACACCCTGTGTACATCCCACACAAACTCTGTACACCCTGCACAGAGACAACACATCCTGTGTACACAGCCCACATAACCTCTGTACACCCTGTATACAACCCATGCATCATGTACACACTCTTCCACTCCCTCTCCAAAGCCTTTACGTTGTTCATGCAAAGGATCCCAGGACTCTGTCTGTACCCCCTCCCTGTACACTGTCTGTAACCCCTCCCTGTACACTGTCTGTACCCCTCCCAGTACACTGTCTGTACCCCCTCCCTGTACA
>NW_025155279.1:0-1441 GCF_004010195.1 Chiloscyllium plagiosum
ATCATGCCTTATATAAAGAGAACGCGTTAATATCGTGTTGTGGCCATAGAGCAGGTGAGAGAAGGATGAACTCGAATATATGACAGGCCCAGTCATACGTCTGATAACAGCAGGGAAGAAACTGCTCCTGAACCTATTGGTACATGTTTACAAACTGTTGTGTCTCCTGTCCAATGGTAGAGGGTGGAAGAGAGTATTGCAGGAGTGGGAGGGACCTTTGATTATGATGGCTGCTTTCCTGAAGCAGTGGGAAGTCGAGACCGAGTCAGATGGAAGGAAATGTGATTTGGGTGATGGACTGGGTTGGGTTCATGCCTCTCTGTAATTTCTTGCAGTACGGACAGAGCAGGTACCATACCAAGGTGTGATGCATCTGGATAGGATGCTTTCTACAGTGAAATATAAAAATTGGTCAGAGTCATTGCCGAAATGCTAAATTTCCTTCACCTTCTGAGGAAGTGGAGGCATTGATGAGCTTTCTTGGCTGTAGAGTTGACATGGATGGACTGATTGCTGGTAATATTAATTCCTCAGAACTTGAATCTCTCAATCACCTCCACATCAGCACCAATGAGAAAGACCAGGGTCTGTCCTTCAGTCCACATCCTGAAGTCAATGACCAGTTCCTTTGTCTTGCTGACATTGAGGGAGAGATTGTTGTCTTTACACCATACCACTAAGCTCACTTTCCTGTACTCTGTCTCACCGTTATTTGAGATCCTACCCACTATGGTGGTGTTATTAGATAATCTGTAAATGGAGTTGGAGCTGAATTTGGCCATACAGTCATGAGAGGGTACAAAATAGAGAAGGAGGCTGAGTACACAGCCTTGCAGGGCACCAGTATTGCGGATTATCCTAGAGGAGGTGTTCTCAACCATCCTTATTGATTCTGATCTGCAGGTCAGAAAGGTGAGGATCCAGTTGTAGAGGTGAGGAAAGAGTCCCAGGGCTCAGACTGTGTCGATGGGTCTTGTTGGCATTATTGTGATCAAGGCAGAGCTAAAGTCAATATCTCGGAGTCTGACGGAGGTGTCCTTGTTATCCAAACGTTCCTGGGATGAGTGAAGGGGAGGAAGATGGCGTCTGCATGAATCCATTTCGATGGGAGGTGAATTATAGTGGACCAAGGCATTCTGGGAGGCTGGAGTTAATGTATGCCATTCCTAACCTCTCAAAGCACTTCATAGAGGGGTTCAGCAATGACTGTATTAAATATCGGAGCAGGCTCGAGGGGCCGAATTCCTGACTCCTGCTCCTTTTCCTTGTGTTTGTTTGTTCCTTACAGTACAGAGGGAGACATGTTACCGAAGGCCCTGGCAGTCAATGAAGATTCAAATACACAAGGTGCCTCAGTGTGACACTTGGTAAATGCCCGTTTGTGTTTGTTTGTTCCTTACAGCACAGAGGAGACATGTTACCGAATGGCCCTGGCAGTCAA
>NW_025155280.1:0-1441 GCF_004010195.1 Chiloscyllium plagiosum
ATGCCCAGCAGCATTTGCAAGTAAGTTTTATGAGCATAGAAATGAAGTCGTTATATTCAGATTACTCTTGTCACAAGTATGAATGGATGGTCGTAAGTGAGAGAAGAACTCTGGAAGGAAGGTAATTCCATGTGTTACACCATGGTATCTTTGATTTTACTTTTTCACAGGTTTCACTTGTTGCAAAGCCAGTGTTCTTTATGAATGATTACACGGGGCATGTTATAGATAATAACAAATGTTTTCCCAAATCAAAATATATAAACAACAGGAATCATCATTTCAGCAATTGTTGGAAGCTGCCATTTCAAAGTGGTTTCTTCACTTCATGTGGGAGTAGCCTGAAGGCTCGGTGTTTTGATTCGAAAGAGGCATTTTTCATTGATTTGATTTTTGTTTCATAGGAGTTAATGAGTGCCACGATTACACAGTTAAAATTCTACCACCGCCAGTAGAACAGGTCTTACTGGAGGCGACGGTGACATTAACCTGTGTTCTGTCCAATCTTCCTTCTGGAGTCAATGTCACCTGGATACAAGAAAAGAAGACTCTGAAATCAGAGATTGCTAACCAGCCTGGAGAAGATCCCGACAGCGTGATCAGCAAATTGAGCATTTCTACTCAAACATTGCTGAGTGACTTTAGTTTTGAATGCGTGGTGAACCATCCGTATCTACCGACTCCTCTGAGAGACTCCATCCGCAAGGGAAATGGTGAGCGGTGAGATAAAATAACAAAGTATTCCATGTGTAATCTAGATCCAGTTACATACATGGCATGCTTAGATTAGCTCCAAATAATCTTTGCACCATGAAAGATGTGTCTGATGGCAGGATAGCTAAATATCTGATTGAGAACAGAATGGACCAAAGGTTGATCTTTTATGATTATAAGTCAAATAAAATAGGAAGAAACCTGGTTTGTGTTTTTAACATCAGCAATGACAAATGTGCAGGATGTCTTAGTTGTGGGTTAGAAACATGGAGTCCACTTTCGAATAAAACTCTTTACTCTTCATGAACAGAATGGATATTATTCTGCTGGTTTAGAAAATGAGAGTGTATAAAGCCCAAATTTTAAAAACAAAACTGGCATATTTTAATATGTAGTGAAATTGCAATGTTGATTCTGGATTTTTATAGTTGATTTATATTTGTTTCAAATATTCTGCAGGAGAAAAGCTACTGGAGCCATCAGTATCTATCCTACTGCCACCCACAGAAGACGTTTCCGCTCAGAGGTTTCTTTCCCTCACCTGTTTAGTGAGAGGCTTCTACCCCCGAGAGATCAATGTGACTTGTACAACTGCACACAACACTCTTGCTTGGGCATAATGAGTACTTATTTTCAAATTTCTGGATTATTCTGAGGGTGATTCTGGCTCGGCAGAAATTATTACCCATTCCTTACTGCCCAGAGGGCAGTTGAGACTCAACCATAT
>NW_025155281.1:0-1441 GCF_004010195.1 Chiloscyllium plagiosum
GGAGAGTGTGAGATGTGTTGGATGGGTTGAGATTGTTGGAGGGTCTGAGATTTTTGGAGGGTGTGCGCTACATTATTGAATTTGAGCTGTGTTCGTGTGAGCTGTGTTCGTCAGTGTGAGCCATAGTCGAGATAATGTGCTGTGTTTGTCAGTGTTAGCAGTGATTGTTGATGTGAGATTTTTTGGTGACTGTGATCCCTCTTGAAATGTTTGAGCTATATTGGTGAGTGTGAGCTGTGTCAGTGAGTGTGAGCTATATTGGTGAGTGTGAGCCATGTCGGTGAGTGTGAGCTATATTGGTGAGTGTGAGCTGTGTCGGTGAGTGCGAGCTGTGTTGGTGAGTGTGAGCTCTGTTGGTGAAAGGAGGACGATTTATAACTGCAGTAAAAGGATTAACTTGTTTAATTGAATATTCACATGAGACGAGATAACCATTCTTAATTCCAAGGATCAAGGGGGGAGGACAGAATTTCATCAGGATAGGAGGGATTTGGAGAGTCTCAGAGATAAGCAAGTACAGGGAACTCCCGCTATCCAATGGAGAGAGTTCCCAGGAAACCTTTTGTCAGCTGAAAATGGCATAAAGTGAAGGTGCATGATTTATATTATAGAATCCAGACAGTGACGAAACAGGCCCTTCAACCCAAAAAGTCCACACTGACCCTCCGAAGAGTAAGCCATCCATGCCCATATTTACCTATATTTACCCCTGATTCATGCACCTAACCAACAAACCCCTGAACACTACGGGCAATTTAGCATGGCCAATCCACCTAACCTGCACATATTTTGGACTGTGGGAGGAAACCGGAGTACCCGAAAGGAAACCCATGCAGACACGGGGAGAATGTGCAAACCCCACACAGACAGTCGCCCGAGGCATGAATCAATACCATCACCTGGTGCTGTGAGGCAGCAGTGCTAAACACTGCGCCACTGCATTGCACTGCATACTGATGGGATGCATCGTAAAATCCCAATGATTGGTGATAACAATGTCTGGTAAATATCATGTGACCATGGGAGAACCCAGGGGGGTCTATCATAAACGGTGTGGTTCCGAGATGGGATGTGCAGATGAGGAGCATGGAAATGAGGTGAGGTAACAAACCAAGAGAGCGATGTTAAAGGCAATTATTGTAATACCGAATGTGCAAAAGTGCTGCATTCAGATGGGGGAGACAGAGTGTCACTGACTCTCTTCGGAACTGCACGGTCACAAGGGGGCAACTGGACTTCATGTGAAAGCTGTTTTCAGAGCAGTCTCTACATCTCCCAGCCCACATGGTCCAAAACACTCACAAACACAGCTCACACCCTGCAACACCACTCACACTCACAAACACAGCTCACACACTCCAACACCCCACACACTCCCAAACACAGCTCACACCCTCCAACACCACTCACACTCACAAACACAGCTCACACCCTCCAACAC
>NW_025155282.1:0-1441 GCF_004010195.1 Chiloscyllium plagiosum
GAATGTCATTGATGCTGCAAAACGACAAACCAATGAAATAGAGACTGCAGAGACAGACTGCTCCATATTGTTCCTCCTGGCTCCCTTGATAATGGTTCACGTGCGTTACATGAACGTGGTTTCCTGATGGTAAGGATGGTTTGTGCGATGTCTCAAGGAAGCATCTTCCATCTCTGAGAAACCAGACTAATCTTCTGCACGAATGTCAGAAGTTTTTGAGAATGGCCAACTCTATCAGTGTGTGGCTGCTGACAGGTTTGTGAACAACATGGTGCTCAGTGCAGCGTCTCACACCAACTGTACATTCAGACGGTGAGAGTTTGTTCAGAGCATGGAACTCTGACTCAACCAACATGGGGGCTCCACACAGATATGCAAACTATCATAGAGTAATAGAGTTCAACAGGGCCTTTAGCCCCAACTGATCCATTCCGACTAAAATGTTCATCCATGCTAACTCCATTTCCTGCATTTGGCCCATATCATTCTCAACGTTTCCGAGCATAAATTTGTCCAAATGTGAAAATATATATTGCGGGAAACACGTTATATTTCACGATATCAATGTTTTGTTTTGGAAATAATGAATGTTGGTTAATAACACTCAAGTTTTATTGCAATCACATTTTATTCTTTTGTCGCATTACAAGTTACACACTCACTTCCTTCACAATCTCCCCATGGTACCATCACCACATGGATTAGTCTGGTGTAACACATTTACACTGTCTCATTGTTGCAAGGAGATCATTCCTTACGAAGGAGAGAAAATCTGTTCACATTGCCCCAAGTCCTGTCTCAATATCACTGTACAACTTCAATAAAGTATCTTCACTCCTATACTTCCATCATTTTTCCAACATTTTCAGAGCTGATTACGTATTCCTCCGTATGAATTCTGTCAGTGGCTCATGACCAAGGACATCCAGATCCTTTTCACTTGGAACACTTCCCATCATCTTTCCTTCTCATAAATACAAAATAAGAAGGATGGTATGTTTTGCCAAATAATTTCATTGCCTTGCAAAGCACTATGCTTTAAGCACAGCCACGCGACGGCACAGCACTATTGCCATGGAGATGGTTGAAGATGCTGAGGAGGTGATGGCCTAGCTGTGTTATCTCTGGAATATTAACCCAGGGAACAGGTGATGACCCAGACCCCGGAATTGAATCTCTCCACGGCAAATGTTGGAATTTGAATTCAATAAAATATCAGAAATTGAGAATCAAATGAAACAATGAAACCAATGTGTTTGTCCTACCTGGCACACTCATGCCCTTCAGGGACGAAAATCTACCATCTTTACCTGGTTGGTCTTACATGTGACTCCAGATTCATAGCACTGTGGTTAACACACAATTGCAATTTGAAATGGCCAAGCCAGCCACTCAGTTACATCAAAGCCTACAAAGAAATGAAACCGGGCGGATCTCAGCA
>NW_025155283.1:0-1441 GCF_004010195.1 Chiloscyllium plagiosum
TTCAGCTGCCCCGATTGTGGGAAGGTGTTCACTTGCTCCTCCCACCTCGTGATTCACCGGCGGGTCCACACCGGTGAGAAGCCCTTCCCCTGCCCCAAATGTGGGAAGGCCTTCAGCGATTCTTCTGACCTGCTGGCCCACCGTCGGGTCCACACCAATGAGAGGCCATTCACCTGCTCTGCCTGCGGGAAGCGCTTTACACGCTCTTCCGACCTGCTGAAGCACCAGCGACTCCACACTGGGGAAAAGCCCTTAAGCTGCTCTGAGTGCGGGAAGGGCTTTATCCAGGCCTCCAACCTGCTGACGCACCAGCGGGTCCACACTGGGGAGAGGCCGTTTGCCTGCCCCGAGTGTGGGCAGAGGTTCACAATGTCCTGCAGCTTGAACAAGCACCAGCGGAGGCACCAATGATCCTAACAATCAGATTCTGCCGGTAACGCTGCTGAGGGTCACCCCCAGGACTGAACCTCCTGCCCTTTCTGACAGTGGGGGTAGTGGGAGAGTTGGTAGGCTTTTTTGTTTTCTACTGGGGGAGTTGGGGGGAAGGGAGGTGGTGGCTCAGTGGTTAGCACTGCTGCATCGTGGCACCAGGGACCCAGATTTAATTCCATCCTCAGGGTGACTGTCTGTGTGGAAATGCATGTAATTCCCCCTTGTGTCTGCATGGGTTTCCTCTGCGTGTTCCAGTGTCTTCCCAAAGTCCAAACGTGCGCATGTTTGGGCGAATTGGCCAAGCTAAATAGTCCCATAGTGTTGATGAATGTGTAGGTGTGGTGCATTCGTTAGGGGTAAGTGCAGAGTGATAGGGTAGGAGAATGTTTCTGAGTGAGTTACTCTTCAAAGGGTCGCTCTGAACTTGTTGAGCAGAAGGGCCCGTTTCCACACTGTAGTGGTTCTATGTTTCTATGAACCTTGCTTCCAGTGGGCGCTGCTGCTCATTGAGCCCAAGACCCGCACAAACCTACGACCACAAGACCATTGGAGCAGAAGTTAGGATATTTTGTCCCATCGAATCTGCTCCACCATTTGTAAGAGACAAAATAAAAAACTGCAGATGCTGGAATCTAAAATAGACAAACAGGAGGCTGGGCACAACAAGGCAGGCAGCACCAGGACGTGGAGAAGTCAGCATTTCAGGTATTATCCCTCAGGACTGAAGAAGGGTTCTACCCGAAACCTTGACATCTCCATCAGAAATGATTTATCAGGATGTTGTTAGAACTGGAGGGCATAGTTTAGAGTGAGAGGGGAAAGATTTAAAAGGGACCTAAAGGGAAAACTTTTCATGCAGAGTGTGGTGCGTGGATGGAATAAGCTGCCAGAGGAAGTGGAGAAGGCTGGTAGAATTACAGAATTTAAAAGACATTTGGTTGGGGACATGAATAGAAAGGGTTAGAGGGATTTGGGACAAGTGCTGGCAAATGGGACTAGATTAAGTTAG
>NW_025155284.1:0-1441 GCF_004010195.1 Chiloscyllium plagiosum
ACACTGAAACACTCTCTGACAGACTGTGACACACGGTGACACTCTCTGAGACAT
Source organism: Chiloscyllium plagiosum (assembly GCF_004010195.1). Taxonomy (NCBI): domain Eukaryota; kingdom Metazoa; phylum Chordata; class Chondrichthyes; order Orectolobiformes; family Hemiscylliidae; genus Chiloscyllium; species Chiloscyllium plagiosum. Next base: position 55 of record NW_025155284.1, read on the forward strand.
ACTGTGACACTCTCCAACACACTGTGACACTTTCTGACAGACTATGACACATTGTGACATTCTCTGACAGACTGTGCCACACTGTGACGCTCTCTGATACTCTCTGAGACACAGTATGACACACTGTGACACTTTCTGATTCTCTCTGACACACTCTGAAATACAATGTAACATTCTCTGACAGACTGCCACAAGGTGACACTCTCTGTGACAAACCGTGACACTCTCTGACTCTCTCTGAGACACACTGTGACATTTCTGACAGACTGTGATAGACTGAAACACACTGTGACTCTCTCTGACTCTCTCTGAGGCACACTGTGACACTCTAACAGACTGTGATGCACTGAAACACTCTCTGAGACACCCTGTGATACTCTCCAACACACTGTGACACTCTCTGAGACACACTGTGACACTCTCTGAGACACACTGTAACACTCTCTGAGACAAACAGTGACACACTCTGACTCTCTCTGAGACGCACTGTGACACTCTCTGACAGACTGTGACACACTGCAATACTCTCTGTGAGACTGTGACAGACTGTGACATTCTCGGAGACACACTGTGGCACTCTCTGACATTCTCTGAAACACACTGAGGCACTCACTGACAGATTGTGACACATTGTGACACTCTCTGACACTCTCTGACACAGACTGTGACACAATCAGCCACAGGCTGAGACACACAGACACTCTCTGACACTCTCCAACACACTGTGACACTCTCTGAGAGACACTGTGACACGCTCTGACAATCTCCAACACACAGTGAGACTCTCTGAGACAAACAGTGACACTCTCTGACACTCTCTGTGACATACTGTGACACTTTCTAGCACATCTGAAACACTCTGAGACACTCTCTGGCAAACGGTGACACACTGTGACACTCTCTGACACCGACTGTGACCCTTTCTGACTCTACCTGACTCTCTGAGACACACTGTGACAGTCACTGAGACACACTGTGACACTCTCGGACTCTTTCTGACACTTTGAGATGCACTGTGATGCTCTCTGATTCTGTGTGACACTCTCTGAGACACACTGTGACACTCTCTGACTCTCTCTGAAACACACTGTGACACTCGCTGACTCTCTCTGAAACTCTCTGTGACACTCTCTGACACACGCTGAGACACACTGTGACACTCTCTGGCACTTTGTCCTACACACTGCGACACTCTCCAATCCTATCTCACACTCTCTGAGACACACTGTGACACTCTCTGACAGATTTTGATACACTGAAACACACTATGACACGCTCTGACTTTCTCTGAGGCACACTGTGATATTCTATGACTCTCTCTGAGGCGTACTGTGACACTCTCTGACAGACTGCTACTAACTGAAACACACTGTGACACTCTCTGACT
>NW_025155285.1:0-1441 GCF_004010195.1 Chiloscyllium plagiosum
CAACTGGCCCCATAACTATAGCATTTGTAACAGTGTTGTTGATCAGGCCAGAAGTAGGGGGCACTGCAATAAAACCAGGGGTTGCCCTTTTAGAGCTGAGCCGAGGAGAAATTTATTCTCAGATGGTTGTTTAACTTGAAACTCTCTGCCTCAGAGGATGGTGGAGACAGGGTCACTGCATACTTTTAAAGCAGAGGTCAACAGATTCTTGTTAGGCAAGGGAATCGAAGGCTATTGGGAATAGAAGAGAAGGTGGAATTTTAAACACAAACATATTAGCCGTGATCTTCTTGAATAGCGGAGCAGGCTTAAAAGGTCGAATGATCCAATCTTATTTCGTATGGTCATACGAGAAAAAGACACTGAGAACCAGAAAGTGGATGAGGAAGCTTATTTAAGCGCATGGCAAAGACAGAACAAGAAATTTCATGCTTTTTTTTAAAAAATGTGAGAAGGTGAGTGTGTGAAAAGAAGATAACAGAAAACAGGAGAGCAAAGGAGCAAGAGATAGTGTGTGCATTGATAGTGTTCGTGTTTCCACTCACTCCCATAGGAACAGGAGAAGGGTACTGAGCTTCCAATCTTTTTTAACTCCCATCTAGCTCCCTTAATTTCATAACTTATTAAAAAAAACTTTGTCAAACAATATCTATGAAATAGTTCTGATGACTATTTATCCAGGTTTCAACAGCTTTTTGGGAAAAGAATTTGAGTTCCACAAAGGCTTGTGTGAAGTACAGTCCTCTGTTATAACTTGGATGACTTAGCTTGAATCATAGGTCATACTTGTATAACCGTGTTCTGGACTCGAAGAGAACAAATAGTTTCTCTCTTTCTAGCGTTTCAACTTGTTGAATTATTTTTGTTTTTAAAATCAGCTTTTAGTTCTTTAGCACAGACCATGGGGAATACCACTGGTCGCATCTTGATAATTTGATTTCGAGGCATATTCCCTTGCTAATTCCCTATCCTTGTCATGAATTGTTCCTAATTACATGTTAGCTAACAGTCTCCTTTGTAGAATCTCATCAAATCCCTTCTGGAAGTTTACATAGCCAGTGTTCAAACACAATCTTTTATCTAACACATTAGATACCTCAATTTAAAAGCATCAATTAGATTTATTAAACATGACTTGCCCTTTACAAATCCATGCTGGTGCTCTTCAGTTTATATTTCTCTGAGACATAAAAGCCAAAATAATACCGATGTGCAGAGAGTAATGGTCAAGAGGATTAATATGCATAGAACACAGAAAAGTACAGCACAGAACAGGGCCTTCGGCCCACGATGTTGTGCCGAGGATTATTCCTAATCTAAAATAAAGTTACCTAACCTATGCTCCTCTCAATTCACTGCTGTTGATGTGCATATCCAGCAGTCATTTAAATGTCCCTAATGACTCTGTTTCCACCACCACCACTGGCAATGCATTCCATGC
>NW_025155286.1:0-1441 GCF_004010195.1 Chiloscyllium plagiosum
TGTGCTGAATTCCCCAGTGCAAGTTTATCCTGACTTCCCCAGTGCAAGTTTTTCCCCCAATTCCCCAGTGCAAGATTATCCCTGAATTCCCCAGTGCAAATTTGTCCTGAATTCCCCAGTGAAAGATTATCCCTGAATTCCCCAGTGCACATTTGTGTTGAATTCCCCAGTGCAAGATTTTCTCAATTCCCCAGTGCAAGTTTATCCCTGAATTCCCCAATGGAAGTTTATATCTGTATTCCCCAGTGCAAGTTTGTCCTGAATTCCACAGTGCAAGTTTATCCTGAATTCCCTAATGAAAGTTTGTTCTGAATTCCCTAGTGCAAGCTCATCCCTGAATTCTCAAATGCAAGTCTGTCCTGAATTCCCCAGTGCAAGTTTATCCTGAATTCCCTAATAAAAGTTTGTTCTGAATTCCCTAGTGCAAGCTCATCCCTGAATTCCCAAATGCAAGTCTATCCTGAATTCCCCAGTGCAAGTTTATCCTGAATTCCCCAGTGAACGTTTGTCCTGAATTCCCCAAAGCAAGTTTCTCCTGAATTCCCCAGTCCAAGTTTATCCTTGAATTCCCCAAAGCAAGTTTGTCCTGTATTCCCCAGTGCAGGATTATCCATGAATTCCCCAGAGCAAGGTTATCCCTAAATTCCCCAGTGTTAATTTTGTCCTGAATTCCCCAGTACAAGTTTATCCTGAATTCCCCAGTTCACGTTATCCCTGAATTCCCTAGTGCACACATGTCTTAAATTCCCCAGTGGAAGTTTGTGCTGAATTTCCCAGTGCAAGTGTGTCCTGAATTCCCCAGTGCAGGTTTGTGCTGAATTCCCCAGTGCACGTTTATCCCTGAATTCCCCAATGTACGTTTATCCTGAATTCCCCAATGCAAGTTTATTTCTGAATTCCCCAGAGCAAGTTTGTCCTGAATTCCCCAGTGCATGTTTGTCCACAATTTCCCAGTGCAAGTTTGTGCTGAATTCCCCAGTACAGGTTTATCCCTGAATTCTCCAGTGCACGTCTGTCCTGAATTCTCCAGTGCAAGTTTATCCCTGAATTCCCCATGGCAAATTTGTCGTAAATTCCCCAGTGCAAGTTTGTCCTGAATTCCACGGTGCAAGTTTATCCTGAATTCCCAAATGCAAGATTGTTATGAATTCCCAAGTGCAAGCTCATCCCTGAATACCACAATGCAATTTCATCCCTGAATTCCCGAGTGCAAGTTAGTCCTGAAGTCCCCAATGCCTGTTTATCCTGATTTCCCCAATGCAAGTTTATCCTGAACACCCCAGTGCAAGACTATCCCTGAATTCTCCAGTGCAAGTTTACCCTGAATTCCCCAGTGGAAGTTTGTGCTGAATTCCACTGTGCACGTTTATCCTGAATTCCCCAGTGCAAGTTTGTGCTGAATTCCCCTGTGCAGGTTTATCCCTGAATTACCCAGTGCAAG
>NW_025155287.1:0-1441 GCF_004010195.1 Chiloscyllium plagiosum
GTTTGTGTGTGTGTGTGTGTGTGTGTGTGTGTGCGTACGCCTGCGCATTGCGTGTGTATGTGTTCTGCCCTTTAACTTGGTTCTTTGCTTCATGGACAACCTTTTCCAAACATTAGAACTGCTGATCTGCAGAAAATGGTGCAAGCTACGCTGAAAACAACTTCTATGGAGAAACGAAATGTCCATTTTGCAGGTTGAGAGGAGAAAGTGGTCATGACTCATCAGAACAGAAGATGAATAGAAAACACGGAAGATAGAGCAGGTGAGGTTTCCAATAATTCCCGAGATGGCATCCCGTGCATGCGCAGCAGTTGATGTCCTTCTTTCATGGAGGTTTAGGGGAGACGCTGTGAATGGTTTGTTGAACAACTGTTAAATAGATTCAATGAAGATCTGAAAGTTAACTGTCAATTTGGGCAAACAGTGAAACGGGGACAAACTTTCTTTTAAAAGTGAGGAGGAGGAAATGTGATAGCCAACGTCCTCTAAATTTTCCAGGAAAACTTTTCAATTTAGCGATAATCTAGAAGTCCAGTGTAACACAAATGTCCTCCGGAAAGAAGTGCTTTCAAAGCTGCCACATCCCGTTCAACAAACTTGGTGTCTCACTCGACGGTGATGTCGTTGATGCCCACGGCCACAAAAGTTATCGTTCCCTTGATTTTCCATGAACCCCAAATTCCAAGGCAGAAGTGGGAATATCCCTGTATGTTGTTCAATAATTTTTCGAAATGTTGAACGTCATGATGCCTGGCTGTTTCTGTCTTAATCAAGGGCTGTCGAAAAATTTCCAGTCGCATCAGTGACTTAAGTAATTTGTTTTCATTTTTTTTTATCAATTCGTTAATTTGAGGTGAGTGCCATTTACCGAGCCAAAAGTTATATTTAGTCACTAGTTGTCTCAGGAAAAATAGATCTGTGTTAATGATCTGCTGCCGTGCTCCTCAGGATGGACGTGCTTGTTGGTTTCGACCATGCTGTCACAGTACGTTTAGTGATTTTTGCAGTGCACGTGGTAAACAGAACTCGTAAGGAACTGCTTGAAGTTAGTAATAATGAAAAGAAGGTAGTTGAGAAAGAAATCGTGTCAGAACATGCATAGAGACTAATGATCGACCATGTGATTGGAAAGAATTATGACAAATACAAAATTATGTGGTTAAATGGGAAATTATTCACGATTAATTGCATAGAATTAAAAAGAGTCCACAGTGACATAAATAAAGCAGTAGGATCCAAATGTTCTCATGCGAGAATTTTAAGCCATGTTTGTACAGATGTAGTAAGTAATAAGGAAGATTCATCTGTTATTGTAAGCAGAATTGAATATACATTTAGAGCACAAAGCTGTAATATCCAGGATTCCAGTGATTTCATAATCTCAGTTGGCTGTGAGTTGGATTCGCAATACAGAATGATGACCATTGTATGATTTGAATTC
>NW_025155288.1:0-1441 GCF_004010195.1 Chiloscyllium plagiosum
CATCATCAGGGAGAGTCTCTGGTGAAGTGCTGGGTGTATGTCCCACCTCTCTATTTAGGTCTTGGTTACTTCAGGTGAGTGATGTCATTTCTGTTTTTTATCAAGGGAAGGTCAATAGAGTCTAACTCGATGTGTGTATTGTTGGAGTTCTCCTTAGAATGCCATGCTTCTAAGAATTTTTGTGTGTGTCTCTGTTTTGCCTGTCCTAGGATATGTGTGTTGTCCCAGTCAAAGTGATGTCCTTCTTTGTCTCTATGTATAGAAACTACTGATAGTGGGTCATGTCTTTTGGTGGCCAGTTGGAGTTCATGTATCCTGGTGCCACGTTTCCTGCAAGTTTGTTTGATGAAGTATTGCCACCTACTGGTAAGTTTCAGTATCTGCAAGTAGGGCATTTGCCTTTTTAAAACAGGCAGTTTTTTTCAAATAACAGTCATGCGTCCATGGTCTGGCGGTAGGATGACCATGTTTTTCTCCTTTTTAAGTTTTTCTAAGGCTTTGTTTTCTTGACCATTAAGTGTGCTTCTTTCCTTTTATCGGCCTAATGTCAGTGCAATAACTTGTCCTATGGTCTGCTGTGTTTCATCTGAAAAACTTTTTTTTAAAGTAAATTCAAATGCTGTGAGGAAATCCTTTTTACTCGTGTCTTTGTAATTGTAGTTTAACCCTCTGTTTAGGACTGCTTTTCCTGTATCAATAAGTGGATGGTCTGAAAGATTTTTTATCTAAACATCAGTTTTGTATGGAATGAAGTTTTGTATGAGTTTATCTAACTTATCTTGTAGTGCACGACTTTTTTTTCTTTTTCTGTGTTTACTGTTTAAAGCTTATGCTTCATTCTAATGCATTTGTCCATCAGAGACTCTCATTGATGATGTTACCCAGTATGGAGACAAAATGTCTGAAAACAAACCTTCAAGCTCAGCTTACCATTAACATGAGCTACAAATCTTCTCAGGAAAAGGAGTTGCTTTTCTTTTATATAAATTTATTCATTCCGTCAATGCTCAAGAAAATAAAGCCTTAGAAAAACCTAAAAAGGAGAAAAACATGGTTATCCTACCTACAGACCATGGGAGCATGACTGTTATTTGAGAAGAAAACTACGTCTGACTCTACTGGCAGACCTGTTATTATTACAGGGCAGAGTTTTGACATTGATGTAATCTTGGCCAATTGGTTATGCTCCCAACTGGGACAATGAGGCTTTTTTCAGACTTTGCAATATTACCGGATATTCACACCCGTTAATCTTGGGAGGAGATTTTAATTGTTGATTGAATCCTCCCTTAGACCGTCCTTCCTCTGTTCCAAGTGCCAAGCCCAAATCCGCTAAAATAACTTTTATGGAGGAGTTTAATGCTGTTGATCCCTGGCAGTTCTTTAATCCCTCTAAAAAGGAATTTTGTTTTGCATGTCCACCACACTTTTACGTGTATTG
>NW_025155289.1:0-1441 GCF_004010195.1 Chiloscyllium plagiosum
CCTGACATATATTTCAGTCCCGCTGATCTATTACCTATTCTCTCAAAATTCAATCCCTTATGCCATACAAGTCAGTAACGCCTGCCAATTATTATAAATGTTCCCTTACTCTGCAACTCACAAGCGTCACTTGCCAATCTATCAGTCCCTAACACAAATATTTGAAGGTCAATACGGAATTGTGCATGTAAGTAAGATCACAATGGTTAAACTGTAGAGTCTCTGTCTCTCTCTTACACAGCGACACCCACAATGCCTTTCTGCAAGCTACAGCTTCTCTCTCTTACACACGCAAACACACAAAGTCTTTCTGCAAACCAGAGCACCCATACACACATCCACACACTCAGACGCACATACACAGACACACAGAACACAACATGAACAGACCTGGAGGCAACTGGAAAACCTACCGCACAGCTCATGAATTGGTAAAAACAGGAACTTATGAACACCACGTTGTATTTTGTCTGAATTTCTTTATTCTCTACTACTCACCCCCTGTGCAGTTTTCCTAAATGATCCTTTGTGCCTGCTCAAACTTTAATTTCCCATCAACCTCTGGTTCTTTGTATCAGAGAGACCCACCAGCAGTTTTCTTTGCACATCTGCGTTCCCAAGAACCTCCCTTAATTGGCAGAATATAGTCCAGATCAGCAGCAAAACGCTCACCCTTTCTTTTGTGTGTGGCCAACCTTCTTGCCCAACTTTCATCTTGCAAACTTAAAGCCGTCTTCAATGACTTCCCACAATCTCTTTGGTCTTGTGCGGGTTACGCAGTTGATTTTCCCTTTCTTATCAGATAATATTAGCATAACAAATTGTGCTAGCTTGCTTTGTCTAACTACACTGATCATCGTTTGCCACACTGGCTCTCTACATTACACTTACCTTATCACATTACCCCACCATTATCTTCAGCATTATCTCATCCAGCCGATTACAATGCACAACCATTATGTGTTAATGTAGCCCTGTAATATGATCTCGGGTGTGCATTGCAACACTAGGTTCACTACATAACTGTCAGAATAACTTCCATACTAGGTCAAACCACTCAAAACATATTCTTACGCAGGTAGCCCAGAGTATAAATTTCCAATTTGATTCGTAAGTGTATCGCAAAAACTCCTAGACTAAGTCAGCTGTGTTGACTACCAGGTTTTAAAATAGGCAGTTTATTCACAAAATTACGGAATAAGACACAAAGAACACAGTAAAGCAAAGCTACATAATTCAGCCTATCCAATCTAAACTTAAATATCCTGAGCCGAATATGCACAATAGTTGTAATGAACAAAAGCATGAAACAGAGCATAAAATGAAACAAGAGCTCAGAGGTCGACGTTTGAAGAGCAAAGCGAGAGAGAGTTTAGTAGCGTGGTTCCACAATGCTACACTGCTAACAGACTCAAACACTCCAGTTTCTGAGACTGACACT
>NW_025155290.1:0-1441 GCF_004010195.1 Chiloscyllium plagiosum
GTGTTACATCATGCGGTGAACCTCCCTGCTCAAGTTTCGCTCAACATCGCTCTCTGTCAAATTCCTAAGATTGATATTAGAACAGTGAATGGTATGTCCATAAAAAGTGCTCTGGTCTCACAACTTCAGCATTTCACACCCACCCCCTTATGTATGACTGGCAATAGTAATTGATCCCTCAGTGTGTTACTTCAGCACACGTAGAGAAGAAATAACTATATGAACAACAGTCAAGTATGTCACTGGGATTTGACCCGATTCTGTTGCAACCAATCCATTCAGCTGTAATTGAAATTGCTTCTACCTTTCCTGTGTCGGTAATAAGATTACATAGCTTAGTGGTGAGTTTTCATGCACTGAATTGGACCCAGCATCCTTTCTCAGGGTGAAATTTACAGGGATATAAAGACATGATGAAAGACACAGGCAGTGTTTACTGGACTATAAAGACGTTAGGAATGATACCATGTCGTTAGAAACGAAGGAAATGAGGTTTCCTTGGAGATAAAGCCACTAGAAACGAAAAGAGGCAGTATAATGGGATGATGGCATAGATAAAGAATAAAGCGGGAGGAATCAGGAAAGACTTAGTTGTGTCCACATAGAGGTTATCCAGCTGATGTGAAGATCTTAAGAGTAAATATGAGGGAAATTTCCTCGTTTATGTGAGTGGAAACTAGACGTTAGAACTTCAAACCCAGCGGGACACGATAAATAAGTTTGGATTAGGCATTTTATATTCTGTGAGTTATTGAATTCGGAGATGAATTTTCAGAAATAAAAAAAAATTCGGTGCTGATTCCAGAATATTCGAAAAGCGCGAGCAGGCACACAAGGAGTGAATTAAATAGCGACAGTGTTTGTGGGCTGCCTGGATGAGGGTGCAAAAGGGAAACACTCTGGAAGTGGTTAACATTCATAGGAAAGTAATTGCATTACACCTGCAACTGAAAATGTTCAGTGTAAGAAGAGCTCATGGAGTTGGAAGGTGAAAAATCTATTCTGCAACTCACATGATAGGAGAGATGTGAAAACCAAAGACTAAAAAAGGACAGAAATGTACAGATTCAGAGTTAATGGAATTAGACACAGTGCAGACAGAACCCATTTGGCCAGTTGAGTCTGCACTGTGCCGTGGAAGAGATTCACACTTCCCCACTCAATCTTTCTAAACCCGCATTTATGATCCACCTACGAAAATAGAAATTGCTCCAAAAGCTCTGCGAGTCAGGCAGCATCATTAGAGAGGAATCAGAGTTAACATTGCGAATTTAAAATAGTTCCGAGGAAGGGTCTGTTGACCCGAAATGGTCATTCTGTTTTCCCCGAGCTGCAATTCTGACATTTGACTCTGATTTACACTTACATTACCCTCAGATTTTGTTTGCCATTTACCTGAATTGCACATCTTTGCACTGTGGGAAGGAATCGAAACAGCCAA
>NW_025155291.1:0-1441 GCF_004010195.1 Chiloscyllium plagiosum
ACAAATTATAACTTCAATCTTTCCTCCCAGTTTGCATTGGTGGGTTCAAGAAGTAGTGATCATTGGATCCATTGACAAGGGAGAGTAGTTAGTGCACGTTTGTATTTCCCTAATCCTGGATTCATGTATGTTCTGGAACGAGTTTACTTTGTACATAGTTGTGCATAGTTTATTGGTGCTGTGGCAGGTACTGGGGTATTATTTTAGCACAGAATTTATATGCGTCACCTTGTTGATGTCGCCATAGTCTTCAGTCTCATGTAGAACGTCACCGAACATTCTGACAGTTTTCTGAGTAGGCGGCAATATCTTTCAATGCCTGACTAAACTGGTTAAGTTAGTGTGTGCTGCTTTTGTTGATATTTAACTCTGATATGGCTCCTCTGGTACAAACTTGAGTGTAGGATGCAGTGAAATGTTATGTCTCCTCCTGCATGTACCACTTCCCCTGTTCAGATTCGATCGCACGTTCCCACGTCTCAGGACTTGTCTGCTCTTAGAACATAGAACATAGAACATAGAACAGTACAGCACAGAACAGGCCCTTCAGCCCACGATATTGTGCCGACCATTGATCCTCATGTATGCACCCTCAAATTTCTGTGACCGTATGCAAGTCCAGCAGTCTCCTGAATGTCCCCAATGACCTTGATTCCACAACTGCTGCTGGCAACGCATTCCATGCTCTCACAACTCTCTGTGTAATGAACCCGCCTCGAACATCCCCTGTATACTTTCCTCCAAACAGCTTAAAACTATGACGCCTAGTGTTAGCCATTTCTGCCCTGGGAAATATCGACTCTATCTATGCCTCTCATTATCTTGTATACCTCAATTAGGTCCCCACTCCTCCTCCTTTTTTACAAGGAAAAAAGTCCGAGCTCAGTCAACCTCTCCTCATAAGATAAGCCCTCCAGTTCAGGCAGCATCCTGGTAAACCTCCTCTGAACCCTCTCCAAAGCATCCACATCTTTCCTATAATCGGGCAACCAGAACTGGATGCAGTATTCCAAGTGCGGTCTAACCAAAGTTTTACAGAGCTGCAACAAGATCTCACGACTCTTAAACTCAATCCCCTTGTTCATGAAAGCCAAAACACCATATGCTTTCTTAACAATCTTGTCCACTTGGGTGACCATTTTAAGGGATCTATGTACCTGCACACCAAGTTCCCTCTGTTCCTCCATACTGCCAAGAATCCTATCCTTCAACCTGTACTCAGCTTTCAAATTCGACCTTCCAAAATGCATCACTTCGCAATTATCCAGGTTGAAATCCATCTGCCTCCTCTTAGCCCATCTCTGCATCCTGTCAATGTCCCGCTGCAGCCTACAAATGTCCTCTGTACTGTCAACGACACCTCCAACCTTTGTGTCGTCTGCAAAATTGCTGACCAGTCCTTGAATCTCCTTATCCAAGTCATTAGTAAAAATTACAAACA
>NW_025155292.1:0-1441 GCF_004010195.1 Chiloscyllium plagiosum
TGACCATGCCTTCCATATTCTCAAGTAAATCATTTATTAAAATGACCAACAAAGAGGACCCAGCACTGATCCCTGTGGAACACCGCTTGGTCACAGGCCCTCAGTCCAAAACAACCACTCTACGGATAGCTCAACCTGACCGAGTCCCATTTGCCAGCACTTGGCCCATATTCCTCTATACCTTCCCTATTCATACATCTATCCAGATGCCTTGTAACTGTATCCACCTCCACCAGCTCATTCTGCATACGAACCACTCTCTGTGGAAAAGGCTGCCCCCTCAGGTCCCTTCTAAATCTTTTCCTTCTCACCTTAAACCGATGCCCTCTGGTTTTGGACGCTCCTCACCCTTGCAATTCACCCTATCCCTGCCCCTTATTATTTTATCAACCTGGTTATGGTCACCCCTCAGTCCATTCAGCCTCTCCTTATAAGTCAACCCTCCAAACTTGTTTAACATCCTTGTCAATCTTTTCGGCTCCCTTTCAAGTTTAGTAACATCCTTCCTATAGCAGGGTGAACAAACTGCACGCAGTACTCCCAAACATGGCCTCAATGTCCTGTACAGCTGCAACATGATAGCCCAATTCCTAAACTCAATGTTCTGACCAATGAAGGTAAGCGTACCAAATGCCTTCTCCACACCCTGACTAGCTGCCACGCCACTTACAATGTACCTGTAGTCCTTCTGTTTGACAACACCTCCCAGGGCCCTATCATTAACTGACTAAGTCCTGCCCCGGTCTGTCTTCACAAAAATACAACACCTCGCATTTATCTAAACTAAATTCCATTTGTGGAGAAAGTGAGGTCTGCAGACGCTGGAGATCAAAGCTGAAACTTTATTGCTGGAACAGCACAGCAGGTCAGGCAGCATCCAGGGAACAGGAGATTCGACGTTTCGGGCACAGGCCCTTCTTCAGGAATGAGCAGAGAGTGTTCAGCAGGAGAAGATAAAAGGTAGGGAGGAGGGACTTGGAGGAGGTCCTTTGAGATAAGCTTCTTCGCTGTCCACTATACCACTAATGTTGGTATCATCCATAAACTTATTAATTATACCTCCTGTGCTCACACCCCAAATCATTTATATAAAATGACAAAAAGCAGTGGACCTAATACAAATCCTTCCAGCACACCGCTGGTCACGGGCCTCCAGGTTGAACTCTCCACCCTCTGTATTTTATCTAATTTTGTATCTAATTGGCTAGTTCTCCTTGAATCCCTAGCAATCTAACCTTACTAACCAATCTACCAGGCAGAACCTTGCCACAGGCCTTGTTAAAGTGCACGTAGACACCATCTACCGCCCTGCCTTCATCGACCTTTTTGGTCACCTCTTCAAACAAGTCTATCGAATTTGTAAGACACGCTATCCCGTGCTTGCAATCCCGAATCCGTCCTTGCCTTTCCAAATGCATGTGAATCGTGTCTCTTGGAATCA
>NW_025155293.1:0-1441 GCF_004010195.1 Chiloscyllium plagiosum
TAGTCACCTTTGTGATCGTTTCTACGTATTTTTTACCGATTACAACCTAAGGTCGAACCTCCACGTGGTTCCCCCTGGTAACGGCCTGTATGAGGAAGCTCTTGACGGGAGGCGATTTTAAACTGTTTTAGTCTGGTCTTATCAGTGTTTTTACCATCGATTTTATCTTTGGTTTTAACTTGACTTTACCAGCGCTATACGCCGCGGGCGGTTTTTGTTGTTTTATCCGTCGTTTGAGCATTACTCGGACCAGGCCGGATAATACGACCTCCAGAAAAGATACGAGACGGCTGGTGACCATTCGGTCTGATTGGAACCAAATTTGGCAGAGGCGATTATGGCCGATTCCAAAGTATCCGGTTGGGTGGGAGACCGGGTAAATAACCGCCCCGCACGGTTGCTTTTGGCGGCTGTGTGTACAAAATGTGAGCCAAAAACGGACTGGGATATCCGTCTCGACTGAAACTCAAACGGAAGACACTACGAAAATTATTCCGGCCAGGCTGTCCTCAGGCAGGCACGAGGGAGCTGTTAATACGGTCCAGAATAATCAGGACATGATTCGAAGGGAAAGGCTGGTAGAGAAGGCCCCTCTACAGTCCTGTCCATTTAACGGCCGGACAATTTTTAATTCGAATTTTAAAGGGCCATTTGTTTTTAGTCGAAGCGGAGTATCAGAGAGCAATGAGGAGAGAGATGAGGGGAGGATTATTCACCGTTAATTAAAGAAACCGAGAAACTGGAATTAATGATAAATTACCCTATAGAAGATTTTAAATGTGGTTATTGTACAAATATTTATAATACCACGGGGTCGTTTAGGAAACACAAGTTTGAAAAGGAGTCAAATCGGTTAGGATTAGGTGTAATAAATGTAATTGGGAGGGGAGTTATCAGGCAGTAGCGTGCCACGACCGAAAATGTACGAAGAGTGTTAATGTGAGTCTTGGTACTAGTAGTAGTAACAGTATTAATAACATGGAAAGGGATTTGGAAAAGTTATATCAATGCGAATTATGCCCGTTAAAATTTAAATCAGCGAGAGGCCTGGGGCAACATGAACGACACACACACACGTTTAAGGAATGACAAAAGGAAAACAGGTAAGGGTGAGGTTAAGGACAGATGAGATAATGTGGAATGTGATAAGAAGGGGGTGTGGTCAAAAGAAGAAATTGAGAGGTTGCAACAATTAGAGTCAGAGTTTGTGGGTTCCAGAAATATTAACAAAATTATTGCAGAGAAACTCGGTTCTAAAACCACAAAGTAAATTTCTGACAAAAGGCGCTTATTAAATAAGAAGAACAAAACTAATGATAAGGATCTAGAGTTAAAAGTACTCCTTAATGTTAGTGAGGACGAGGAAGGAGAGGATAATGACTTGATGTTGGAAAAAATTGAGGAAAGCCAGGAGAACACTAATGTTTTGGAATGTCCAAGT
>NW_025155294.1:0-1441 GCF_004010195.1 Chiloscyllium plagiosum
GAATAAAAGGATGATTAGTGTAGGGATCGGGTTCGTCAAAGACAGAAGTGGGAAATTGAGTTTGGTCCCTGTAGAGGTCGGAGAAGTACTAAACGAACATGTCTCATCGATTTTGACTCAGGAAAAGGAGAATATTGTACAGGATAAGAACACAGTACGAGATATTATACAAGAAAGCATCGACGTTCTTTACAAAGAGGTGTCATCAATTCCAGAAGGAGCGAAAGTAGACAAGTCCACTGGGCCGGTTGGGATTTCTCTGAGGATTGTCTGGGAAGTTAGGGCGGAGACTGGAGAGCCTTTGGTTTTGATATTTGAGTCGTTATTTTCTAGAGATTGCAAATGTTGTGCCTTTGTTCAAGAAGGGCAATAGAGATGGCCCAGGTAATTATAGACCAGTGAGCCTTACTTCTGTTGTAGGAAATGTATTAGAAAGGATTATAAGATATATGATTTATAATTATCTAGCAAGCAACAATTTGATTTCAGATAGTCAACTTGGTTTCGTCAAGGGCAGGTCGTGTCTCACAAACCTCATTGAGTTTTTTATGAAGGTGACCAATTTGACGTGGTATACATGGACGTCAGTAAAGCCTTTGATAAGGTCCCACATGGTTGGCTGTTGGAGAAAATACAGAGGCATGGAATTGAGGGTGATTTCGCCGTTTGGATTAGAAACTGACTTTCTGAATGAAGGCTGCGATTGGTGGTTGATGGACAACACACAGCCTGGAGTCCGGTTATTTGTGGTGTGCCACAAGGATCAGTTTTGTGACCACTGCTATTTGCCATTTTTATAAATGACTTAGACACAGGCATAGGTGGATGGATTCGTAAATTTGCAGACCACAATAAAGTCGGTGGAGTAGTAAACAGTATGGAAGAATGTTACAGGTTGCAGGGGGACTTGAATAAGCTGCAGAATTGGGCAAATGGAGCTCAATGCAGTGAAATGTGACGAAATGCACTTTATGACGAACAACAGGAAGGCAGAGTTGCTATCGAGTTTGACTCAGGAAAAGGAGAATATTGTACAGGATAAGAACACAGTACGAGATATTATACAAGAAAGCATCGAGGTTCTTTACAAAGAGGTGTCATCACCTCCTGTTGTTCGTCATAAAGTGCATCTCGTCACATTTCACTGCATTGAGCTCCATTTGCCCAATTCTGCAGTTTATTCAAGGTCAATGTAAAATCCTTGGTAGTGTGGATGTATAGAGAGATCTTTGAGTCCATGTACACAGATCCCTGAAAGTTGCCGCCCAGTGTGATGGATCATACAGTGTGTTAGATTTCATTCACAGAGGGATTGAGTTGGGGAGCTGCAATATCATGCTGCAAATATCCAAAACGCTGGTGTGGCCACACTTGGAATATTGTGTACAGTTCTGGTCGCCGTATTTGGGGAATGATATGGAGCATTGGAAAAGGAGCAGAG
>NW_025155295.1:0-1441 GCF_004010195.1 Chiloscyllium plagiosum
TAAATAGAGAGAAAACACAGGGAGAAAAGTAGAAAGGGCTAAGGATGGAAGAGAGGGTGCTTCACCTTGAGAAATTGGCACTGAGACAGTTCAAAATTCATGTTCTTAAGTACTGAGAACTCATGGGGAAGAGCAGATAGTTAAACGGTTCTGAGCTGGAATGGCTGATGATTATAAGTTGGTCCATAAATCCAGGTTCGGCTTCCAAAATCAATTTCATTCCGTGAGGGATAGAATTGGGACAAAGAGAAATCGTCACATTGAAAGGGAAACGTAAATGTCGGTGAAAATGATAAGAATGACTTGCCATATGATAAATGATTAAATAGAAAGGGGCAGAGAGTTAATAGCTCGGCCTTTTCATTGCAACAAAGAAGACCACATGAAATCACAGTGGTTTGGGGCAAGGAAAAGCGGTTGAATTTTATTAACGTAGTAACGAAAATCACAGAGGAGACGATAAAGCTGCACTTGAATGTACAACCTGGTCCAAGTTTGGTTAAGGAGAATGTGCTATCTCTTCGTAACATCATATAATTGCGATTGGAAAGTTTATTCACATAGGCGAGGAGCAGCAGATAGAGTTTCTGATTTTACGAGATTCAGCATACTCTCAAGCTGTGACATTGAAAGATGAGGAGACATGTCCTATCGAAGGTCTTTTGCCTGAAAAGGTACGAGTAACGCGATTTGACGGTGAGACAAGAAGGGATCAGTTACGTTAAAGAAGAAATGGAAACCATCCCATATTCAGGCAGATGATGAATAGGCTGAAGTTCATCAAATCGTAGTACCAGTGGGTTATAGAAAGGACGTGTTGTGATTGCCGCAAGAGCGACCACAAGTGGGGTCACTTCGGAGTGAGAAAAAGAACACACATTTTTAAATTAGAAATCATTTCTGCTGACCTGGACTTTGAAAGGATGAAGTGTTGATCTGCCAGGCACGTTAAGCATGTCAGGTAATTGGAAAACCGCAGACAATAATAAAATTCACCTATTTTATACCATTTCCAAAGTGTGACGAGCTTTCCACAAGAGGCTGAATTGATTGCATAGGGCCCCGACCCAATACAAAAAGTAGGAAGCAGTATTTGTTAACAGTAAGGAATATGTTGACTAGATTTCCAGAGGCCATTCCAATACTACAGATAAAAAGATAGTAAGGGATTTATTTATTAGATACGGGCGACTCACAGAGATAAACCCGATCAAGGGTCACAGTTCAACTCGAAACTATTCAAAGAAATTATGGCCAGTAGAGGCATAAAACAATACAAATATACTGTCTAACATCCAGAATTGCAGGGAGCGCGAGACAGGTGACATCAGACATTAAAAACCAGGCTGACGGCTCACAGTCGAGAGTGATAGATGATTGAGAAAATGGAATTCGTGTGCACATTCCGCAATAGAACATAGAACATAGAAGAATACAGCGC
>NW_025155296.1:0-1441 GCF_004010195.1 Chiloscyllium plagiosum
ACTGCACAAAGCTGAAGTAAATAACTTAGGAGGTTTGTAAGGTTTTTTACATTAATAATGATAACAATGGCCAGCTCTCACAGACCAGGCTTTCCAGTTTTTCTGAGATATAACAGTCACTCGGTGCTTACAGTCGGAGATAGGTTGGATGCTTCAGTAAATGATCCCTCACTGCTATTCTCTCTGAAATTTTGCATGCTGTGTCCTCCTGGATTGGAGAACTGCGTGCAAGACTGATTGACCTTGGATGTGCCTTTTTGCCAAGAATGAGTTTAAGGGATGTTAGTACATTGGAACAGTTCTTTAGTAGACGGGTACTGTATCTATTATTCTGTTAAGATTCCCAGAAAAGTTATTATAAACTCCTCTTCTTTTTGTCTGTATTTTTATTAGAGAGTTTAAATAAATTGTGTTTTACTTAAAGTTACGTGGTTTGACCAGCCACATCACATCTGGAACACCGATTTGACAACTGCATTTACTGTAAGGTAGTGGAACGGCACAGTGTCTCAGTGGTTAGCACTGCGGACTCACAGCACCAGAAACGTGGATTCAATTCTCACGTATGACTGTGTGGCGTTTTCACATTCTAGCTGTGTCTGCATGGGTTCTTTTGGGTGCTATGGCTTCCCCCCAGAATCCAAAGATGTGCAGGTCAGGTGAATTGGCCATGAGAAATTGCCCATAGTGTTAGGTGCATTAGTCAGGGGCAAATATGGTGTAGGGGATTGGGGTTGGGTAGTTTGGTCTTCCGTGGGTCAGTGTGGACTTGTTAGGCCGTACGGTTCCATACTGTTGAGAATCTCACCTTCGACAAGGTTGGCGTCCAGGTAACCATCTTAAAGTATTTTAGCTCCGTCTACTCTGCTCCACAGCAAACTGGGGACACTTGTCCGGTTCGAAATAGATAATCCCAAATTGGCTTCAGGATTAGAATCCCTACAGTGTGGAAGCAGGTCATTTGGCCCATCAACTCAAGACCAACCCTCCGAAACGTAAATTACCCAGATGCATTTCCCTCCCCATTACTCTATATTTACCCCTGACTACTGCAACTAACCTACACATCGCTGAACAGTACGGGCAGTTTAACATGGCCATTTCACCTACCCTGCATTTCTTTAGGCTGTGGGAAGAAAATGGCACACCTGGAGAAAACCAACGCGGGGACGGGGAGAATGTGCACAGGGAGATTTTTGGGCTCAAAGGAAGCGACTTTCGTTTGTTTTGTGTCTTTTGGCCTGGGTGTTGAATTCGGTTGGTTTCTACAGTGCTTTGTGCTGCAATGGCTATTTCTGTCTCTAAGACTTCTCTGGGTGTGGAAGAAGTGAAGTTGGAGATTTTACAGAAGGTGAGCAAGGCAAAGCTTTTAGAATTAGCAGACAAGCTGGAGTTGGGGGTGTGTTATCCTGTGAGAAAAGGAGAGATAATTACAGCTGTA
>NW_025155297.1:0-1441 GCF_004010195.1 Chiloscyllium plagiosum
GAGACAGCACGTTCCGGGGATCTCCTTCAACTGTCCATCAACTTGCCCCTCTATCTAGCCCACCAGCATGATGTACTGTGCACAGGCTACATATCTGTTCTGCACGGGGAGCTGTGCAGGCCACAGCAGGGCACTAATGTGGAAACCTGAAACAAATATCCATCTAGCATAAGGCGCTACACAAACCACATCATTGCATTATCCATAAACCTCAACCGTACAGTGTGACCAGCACAGCGAACTGTGCAGTGATCACCCGTGAATTAATCTGAAAACCAGGAGCAGTTATCCTGCAAACATGTACAGCTGTGTACACCACCCCACTGCATTGATCAGTAAACCAGGAACAGTTACCCTCCCGGCATGTCGGCCTATGTACCCCACCCCAGTGCATTGATCAGTAAACCAGGAGCAGTTACCCTCCCAGCATGTAGAGCCCTGTACAACTCCCCAGTGCATTTAACTGTAAACCAGGAGCAGTTACCCTCTCAGCATGTGGAGGTCTGTACACCAACCCACTGCATTATTCAGTAACACTGTGTTAGATCCCTGCACAGTATGGGGAATCTTGCAGCCCGTGCTGGAAGTGACAGGATGTGCAACTCCCACCCATTTACAGCTGCATATCTTCATTGTACCATGACAAGAGGGTACTCTGGATGTGAACATCACTGCCAGAGCGAGATGGCAGGGGAATCAGTTTAAATATCACCACATGGGAGTGATTTGGTGTATAGACAGAGAGCGGGGGGACTGAGACATTGTCATGGAAGGATATGTTGCCAGGTTTCAGAATGTTGAAATGTAGACACTTCGATAGCATCCTGTAACATGAACCTGTCTTCACAGAAAAGGTGGGGAAAAAGGATATTTGTGTGAGGCCAGATGAGCATTTGTTCTGCATCTTTGTTACTGGAATTGCGTTCAACCAAATCTATGACTCATTGGGCACATTCCAACAATAATTTATCTTTGTTTAATTTTCCTTGAGTGTGACAGAGGGATCTTCCACACGAGGCTGAGTTAGTTTCCTGGTGTTATCGTATCGGACTCACCTCATTAACGACGCAGCCCACCCCATGATGTCTCTCTCATTCAATACCAGCCCGATTTTCCCACCCATCATGGCTGGAGGTACTCACCATCGCCCAGATGCCCCTGGATATTCTGTGATCCCTGGCACTGGTGCCATCTTTAAAAGGCCAATGGGCACACGGTTGATCTTTCTCAGTTCGGAGCTGCCCTGCACAATTTACCTCGAACATGGCAGATCATGGGCAATAACACCAGGGTTTGTCGACAGGGGCACGGAAGTCATAGTGGATGGGCTAGTACAGACGGGTCCATTCTCTTTCCAGAGGAGGCCACAGCACCAGACCCACCGAGCATGGTCTGAGCTCCCCACCCAGCTCAGTCTGAAGAAATATCCAGCAATACAGGA
>NW_025155298.1:0-1441 GCF_004010195.1 Chiloscyllium plagiosum
TCCATGCTGTACACCTCTATGACTATGACTCATTTAAAAGCTGCAATTTTGACTTCCTGCTTCCTGATTAATCTTAAATCTTCCCAATTCTGACAAAACCCAGCAGGTCGGGCCGTATCTATGGGAGAGAAAACAGCGTTAACCTTTTGAGTCCCCTTCTTCAGAACAGGAACATTGAATAGGAAATTGGTCAGATTCCTGAAGAGGCAGGGAATAGAGGGATATGGAGCGTGTGGAGACAGAAGGGTTTTAGTTCAGAAAGGTTTCATGCTCGATGGGCCGAAGGGCCTGTTCCAGTAATGTACTGTTGTTTGTTAAAACACTAACTCTGCTTTCTCTCCAGGAATGCTACCAGATGTGCTGAGTTTCTCCAGCAATTTCTGTTGTTGTTTCAGATTTGCAGCCTCCGCGGTTCTTTGTTTTATACGAGTAACTTGTGCTTTGTAAAAGAGGACAATGACTGAAGTATTATTACTGTTTAGAGGCCTTTTTGTAATGGAATTCTGTGTTTATTCACAGGTCAGCCTTTTGAAACTGCACAGATTATGTATTTGGCTGTGAGCAATATCATCTGTTCCATCATATTTGGAGACCGTTTTGATTATAACAATGAAGTATTTCTCCATCTTACAAACATGGTTAATGAGAACACGAGACTGTTGGGAACAGCCCCAATACATGTAATTGTCGTTTTGTGGTATTGTACTCAGGCTGAGTGTTGAGGTCATTTGCAATTTGGTGTGTGTGACTATTTCCGCACCTGACTTGTTACAGGTTGAAGAATCTTGTTAACATTGTGTCTCAGTCATAAATGCTGATATGTGCGACAGGCTTACGTGGGCTAAATTGGAAAACTTTTGGTGAGAAAATAAACGTGGAAAACTATTTTAAAATTAACCAAAGAACAGTGGGGGTGCTGGCAATCAGAAAATGGTTGGGAAGTTGCTGGAAAGACCCAGGAGGTCTGGTAGCCTCTGTGGAGAGAAAGTTTCAGGTCCAATGGCCCTCCTTCAGCACTGACAAAATTAACCTGGCCTGGCACTGAACATGATCCTACTGTTTCAATTCGATTTAACAATACAAATCTGGTTTTAAGAGTATAATGATGAATATAATTAGCAAGAAAAGCCCAGCTGGTCTACTAATTTGGAGGAAATCTGCTGGCCTGACCTGCATCTGATTTTTGGAATCCATGTATAACAGGTGATTGCGGATAGGTCACCCATTCTGGATGATAGCCAAAGCACTCAAATAAAAACATAAAATTTGGAGGTTTGTGGATGGGGGTGGGGCACTGAGGAGAGGAGAGGAAGTGCAGTGTTACCATGACAATCTCCTATCTCCCATGAAGCATCACTGGAAGTTACTAATTGCCTGCACTGACCATGGAGGAGCGATCACTGGATCCTCCAAAGGCCTGATCCTTATGTTCTTGTTCCAA
>NW_025155299.1:0-1441 GCF_004010195.1 Chiloscyllium plagiosum
ATTGAACTTTAGCGATCGTGAATTCTCACTCCAGGATCTCTTCGTCCGTCTCACCACACAGAATACTCACTATTATTGTTTCTTCTCCCAAAATTCATTAACTTTCACTGATCTGGATTCAAATCTATTCAGCATTTTACCTTTCTACCTGATTGATACATCCCTGCAGTCTCTGGCATTCTTCACCATTATCAATTATTGCATTATCAGCAAAGTTCTAAACCAGGGCTCCTACAACTAAGTCTAAATCACTGATCTACATCAGAAAACAGTGGAACTCCACTGGAAACACGGATGCGAACAGGTTTCATTGCTGGTTGGGATTAACGGCTCCACTAACAGCAGAATCGAACTTCTGTTGTCATTTGTAAACTTGCTGGTGACTCTGCCAGTTGGTCTTCTGAGGAATCACTTCTCACATATGGGAGTGGTGAATGACTTATGTGCACTGTGACTGAGTAAGTGAGTTTACACCTCAGCGCGCAATTGAATCCCTTCCTGCCGTCACCCGATTGCCCTGACTTCTTGGCGCTGTGGGTATCCTTGTGTCTAATCAGTTGAATTCGAGTCCACACAAACACGATTCCCCCTTCGCCTGTTGTCCATGCATTTTTATTCTTCCTTAATCTCCTACGGAATGTGGCTATCATTGGTCTGAAGAGCATTCATTGTTCATTCTAATTCACCTCGAACTGAGTCAGAGGGCATTCATGGCTGAACCACATTGTTGTGGGTCTGGAGTCACATGTTGACAGGACTGTTGACAGTCGGCAGATTTCCCTTTCGAAGGGACATGAATGGATACGTTTTTAGCAATATAAAGTTGTTGTCTCTGTTCCTGAGATTGGGTTTATTTTCCAGATTTTATTCATCGAATTTTTCGAACAGCAGCCACATTCCAGTCTTCAAAGATTACTAGCCCAATAGATCACCGCTGCACTAACAACTCCCTGCTGCATTTCTCCATTCAAAGAATGATATTGTCAATTCTGATTATCCCAGATGGAGCGAGAATAGGACGCGTTTCTGTGTGGAATGGAAGCAATGTACGCTGGATTGGAGTGTTTACTGGAGCAAGAGACTGATGTGGGGACGATGTGAGCAAAAGCAGTTCTTACTGTCAAAGTAACAAAATACTACTTTGTTAAGGAAAATCTCTTAGAACGCTTTTAACACATCGACCTCTCACTTGAAGCTCCAGCATGCTTCCTCTGAGCCAATTGACCAGAAGCACTCCCAGCCTCAGCATTTCACGCTCTTGGATAAGTCGACAAAGTCTTTTCCCTGGGGTCGCGAGTCCAGAATGCGAGGGCATAGATTTAGATTGAGAAGGAAAAGATATAACAGAGACCTCAGGGGTAACTTTTTCATACACAGGGTGGTGCATGTATGGAATAAGCTGCCACAGGAAGTGGTGGAGGCTGGCACAATTGCAAAATTT
>NW_025155300.1:0-1441 GCF_004010195.1 Chiloscyllium plagiosum
GGACTGAATAGAGAAGGAACATCTTCACCCAGAGGGTTGTGAATCTGTGGAATTCCCTGCCCTGTGAAGCAGTTGACGCTTCCTCAGTGAATGTTTTAAATCTGAGATAATGTTTTGAACAGTAAAGGAATTAAGAGTTACAGTGAGAGGGTGGGTAAGTGGAACTAAGTCCATGAAACGATCAGCCATGAGCTGTTTCAATGGCAGAGCAGGCTCAAAGGGCCAGATGGCCTAATCCTGCTCCTGGTTCTTATGTACATTCCCTCAAGGTACAAAAACCTCAAAAACAGTCAGTCAGTCAGTCAACTGCACACAACAATTGGATTTCAAAATTGTGTAAGATTCAAAGTAAAGATCGATAAAGTTGTTAGAAACAGCTGTAAACATTAGCATTGGGAAGTTCATACATTCCAGAAAAGGAAAGGGAGAATAGAACATAAATGCAATCTAGCAAAGGCACAAAAACAGTCTGTAAAAGCTTTTATGGTACTTTAAAAAAACAGGAAACTTTTGGCTGTAGGAAACATGGGTCTATTAGAGGCTCTCAGGAGGATTTATAATGGAGGGTAAAGCCATAGAGTCCTACAGCACAGAGAGAGGCCCTTTGACCCAAACTGCTCCATGCCGACCAAAATATCCATCCACGTTAACCCCATCTCCCTGCACTTGGCCCATATCCTTCTAACCCTTTCCTATCTGTGTATTTGTCCAAATGCCTTTTAAATGTTGTTAATGTACCCGCCTCAACCACTTCCACTGGCAGCTCATTCTATAAGCATATCACACTCTGTGTAAAAACATTTCCCCTCAGGTTCCCATTTAAACTCTAACTCTAAACTGGTGCCCTCAAGACCTCGATCCCCAACCCTGGGAAAAAGACTGAGTGCATTCACTCTATCCACACCTCTCATGATCTTATACACCTCTATAACATCCCCTCTCAGTCTCCAACGCTCAAAACAAAAAAGTCTAGCTTGTCCAACCTTTCCCTGTAAGTCAGAACGTTAAGTCCTGGCAACGTCCTTGGGAATTTCTTCTACATTCTTTATCAAACCTAGAACAGTCCAGCATAGTACACGCCCTTCTGCCCTTGATGTTGTGCCAACCTTCTACCCTATTCTAAGATTAGACTAACCCACATAGCCTTCATTGTTCCATCTTCCATGTGTCTATCCAAGAGTTGTTTAAGTGTCCCTAATATACCTGACTCTATTCCCACTGCTGGCAGTGCATTCCACACACACCCCCACTCTCTGTGTAAAGAACCTGCTTCTGACATCTCCCCTATACCTTCCTCCAATCACCTTAAAATTATGCCCTCTCATGACAGTCATTTCTGCCCCGGGGAAAGCTTTCTGACTCTCCACTCTATCCAAGCCTCTCATCATATTGTACACATTGGTACACATTAGTATTACAGCGGTGGAAAGGACGATGGATG
>NW_025155301.1:0-1441 GCF_004010195.1 Chiloscyllium plagiosum
CGGTTTCCTTTCACAATCAAAGATGGCAGCTTAAGTGAATTGGTCATGCTAACTTGCCCATAGTTTTCAAGGATGAGAAAATTAGATGCATCAGTTCGGTGAAATGTCGAGAAAAATGAGAGAGGAATGGGTGTGAGGAGAATTATACTCTCTACAGTGCGAAAATAGCCCCCTTGGCCCAACAAGCACACACTGACCCTCCCACCAAGAACTCACTGAGACCCATTTTTCTGCCATATATTTACTCCTGACTAATGCACGCAACCTGCATATCCTTGAAAACTATGGGCAATTAGACATGGAAGAATCATCCGACTTGCTCATCTTCATCTTGTGGGAGGAAACTCACGCTGAAACGGGGCGAATATGCAAACTCCACACAGGCAGGTGCCCAAGGCTGGAATTGAAACTAGGTCCTTGAAGTTGTGACGCAGTCGTGCTAACTGCTGAGCTACCGTAATGCAATGTGTGATACAGAATGGAAGGTTATTGTGAACTTGTTGTGCCTAATGGCCTATTTTCACATTGTTATGAAACTACGATTATATGAAAAAGGTCAATTTAATCACACTGTGTACTGGATGTGATTAACAGCAAATTCGAACTCTCTCTGTCAGAGGGAGACCATTCAAAGAGCACTTAAAACAAAAGAACTAGGAACAGAAGTAGACTATCTGGCCGTTTGAGCCTGGCAACCCATTCAATAAGATCATGGCTGATCTTGGAGTTGCTTCAGCTCCACTTCCCCGACCTCTCACCGTAACACTTAATTATTTTATTGTTCAAATATATACCTATCTTAGTCTTACAAACACTTACTAAAGTAGTGTCAATTACTTTACTGGACGGGGAATTCTATAGATTTCCATATCTTAGAGATGACAGGCTTAAATAGGCTTGATACAATGCATTTAACACAAGGTGGATTTATTTGACTCTCACGTGGAACGGTAATCCCTTTCCCAGCACTGGAGTTCATTACCTTCAGCAAAAACACACCCCAATGAACGTCATTTGGTCATCAATCAAAAACAATTCACCTTTTTGACACAGCTGCACAGCAGGTGGGACTTTAAACCAGACCTTCTGGCGGAGAGTTAGGGTGACATGAAGCAGGGAGATGTTCAGATTAAAAACCAATATCTGCCATCACTCATGATCCTGCTGGCGTTTCAGGAGGTGGGATTTCACAGTAAATTCATTGGCACACAGTGCAGGAGTGTCGTCCCTCCCCAGTGTGAGATCGCTGGTGTACAGAGAGTTGGGTTTACCACTTAAAACAGCCCCACAGTGAGAGCGTCCCTACGATCTCTCATCAGTGTGAGAACATTGATGCATCACCAGATTCACACAGATTTTATGACACTTCCCATATTCTGGACATTGAAAACGTCTCTCCTCTGTGTTCATCTGTTGCTGTTTCAGCAGGTTGGATTTCTGA
>NW_025155302.1:0-1441 GCF_004010195.1 Chiloscyllium plagiosum
TGTGAACAGGAACAGTGTGAACAGGAACAGTGTCAGCAGGAACATTGCGAGCAGACATAGTGAGAGCAGGAACAGTGTGTCCAGGAACACTGTGAGTATGAATATTGTGAGCAGGAGCAGTGTGAGCCGGAACAGTGTGAGCAGGAACAGTATGAACAGGAACAGTGTGAACAGGAACAGTATGAACAGGAACAGTATGAACGGGAACATTGTGACCAGGAACCGTTTGAACAGGAACAGTATGAACAGGAACAGTGTGAGCAGGAAGAGTGTGTACAGGAACAGTGTGAACAGGAACAGTGTGAGCAGGAACAGTGTGTACAGGAACAGTGTGAACAGAAACAGTGTGATCAGGAACAGTGTGTACAGGAACATTCTGATCAGGAACAGTGTGTACAGGAACAGTGTGAAAAGGGACAGTGTGAGCAGGAACATTGCGAGCAGACATAGTGAGAACAGGAACTGTGTGTCCAGGAACACTGTGTGTATGAATATTGTGAGCAGAAACAGTGTGGTCAGGAACAGTGTGAGCAGGAACAGTATGAACAGGAACAGTATGAACAGGAACAGTGTGAACAGGAACAGTGTGAACAGGAACAGTGTTAGCAGGAACAGTAATGCAGGATCAGTGTGAACAGCAACAGTATGAACAGGAACAGCAGGAACAGTGTGAACTGGAACAGTATGAACAGTAACAGTGTGAGCAGGAACAGAGTGAGCAGGAACATTGTGAGCAGGAACCGTGTGAACAGGAACAGTGTGAGCAGGAACAGTGTGTACAGGAACATTTTGTTCAGGAACAGCGTGAACAGGAACAGCGTGAACAGGAACAGTGGGAGCAGGAATAGTGTGAGCAGGAACAGTGTGAACAGGAACGGTATGAACAGAAACAGTGGAAACAGGAACAGTATGAACAGGAACAGTGAGAGCAGGAACAGTGTGAACAGGATCAGTGAGAGCAGGAACAGTATGAACAGGAACAGTGTGAGCAGGAACAGTATGCACAGGAACAGTGTGAGCAGGAACATTGTGAGCAGAAATAGTGTGAACAGGAAGAGTGTGTCCAGAACACTGTGAATATGAACATTGTGAGCAGGAACCGTGTGAGCAGGAACAGTGTGAGCAGGAACAGTGTGAACAGGAACAGTATGAAAATGAACAGTGTGAACAGGAGCAGTATGAACAGGAACAGTGTGAGCAGGAACAGTATGAACAGGATCAGTGTGAACAGGAACAGTATGAACAGGAACAATATGAACAGGAACATTGTGAACAGGAACCGCATGAACAGGAATAATGTGAACAGGAACAGTGTGATCTGTAATAGTGTGAGCAGGAACACTGTGAACAGGAAAGGTATGAACAGGAACAGTGGAAACAGGAACAGTATGAACAGGAACAGTGTGACCAGGAACAGTATGAACAGGTTCAGTGTGTGCAG
>NW_025155303.1:0-1441 GCF_004010195.1 Chiloscyllium plagiosum
TGGGAGATTGAGGCTGGTATATTCAGACTGTTGTGAGATTGATGGTGTTATATTCAGACAGTTGGGAGTTTGACGATGTTATATTCAGACTCTTGGGTGATTGGGGTTGTTATATTCAGACAGTTGGGAGATTGAAGGTGGTATATTCAGACTGTTGGGAGATTGAGGGTGGTATATTCAGACTGTTGGGAGATTGGGGTTGTTATATTCAGACAGTTGGGAGTTGGATGATATTATATTCGGACATCTGGGAGATTGATGGTGTTATATTGAGACTGTTGGGAGATTGATGGTGATGTGTTCAGACTGTTGGGACATTGGGGTTGGTTTATTCAGACAGTTGGGAGATTGTGGGTGTTATTTTCAGACTATTGGGAGATTAAGGGTGGTATATTCACACTATTGGGAGATTGAGGGTGGTATATTCAGACAGTTGGGAGATTGGGGTTGTTATATTCAGACAGTTGGGAGATTGATGGTGTTATATTGAGAATGTTGGGCGATTGATGGTGATATATTCAGACTGTTGGGAGATTGGGGTTGTTATATTGAGACAGTTGGGAGATTGTGGGTGTTATATTCAGACTGTTGGGAGATTGAGGGTGGTATATTCAGACTGTTGAGAAATTGAGGGTGGTATGTTCAGACTGTTGGGAGATTGTGGTTGTTATATTCAGACAGTAGGGAGTTTGAGGGTGTTGTATTCAGACTGTTGGGAGTTTGAGGGTGGTATATTCAGACTGTTGGGATGTTGAGGGTTATATATTCAGACTGTTGGCAGATTGGGGTTGTTATATTCAGACAGTTGGGAGTTTGACGATGTTATATTCAGACTGTTGGGAGATTGCGGTTGTTATGTTCTGACAGTTGGGAGATTGATGGTGTTATATTGAGACTGTTGGGAGATTGGGGTTGTTATATTCAGACAGTTGTGAGATTGAATGTGGTATATTCAGACTGTTGGGAGATTGGGGTTGTTATATTCAGACAGTTGGGAGATTGAGGTTGTTATATTAAGACTGTTGGGAGATTGATGGTGATATGTTCAGACTGTTGGGAGATTGAATGTGGTATATTCAGACTGTTGGGAGATTGGGGTTGTTATATTCAGACAGTTTGGAGATTAATGGTGTTATATTGAGACTGTTGGGCGATTGATGGTGATATATTCAGACTGTTGGGAGATTGAGGGTGGTACATTCAGACTGTTAGGAGATTGGTGTTTTTATATTCAGACAGTTGGGAGAATGAGTGCGGTATATTCAGACTGTTGCGAGATTAAGGGTGAAATATTCCGACTGTTGGGAGATTAGGGTTGTTATATTCAGACAGTTGGGAGATAGAGGGTGTTATATTCAGACTGTTGGGAGATTGATGGTGATATATTTAGACTTTTGGGAGATTGGGTTTGTTATATTCAGACAGTTGGGAGATTGAATGT
>NW_025155304.1:0-1441 GCF_004010195.1 Chiloscyllium plagiosum
TTATTCTCATCAATAGTACTCCTCCTGAAATTTTGAAAGGTGTCAAAGGGCCACATTGCCTATATCTGTTCCGAATTCATAGGTATCTGTATTCCTCTCCGTTGGCTCACTTTCGTCAAAGAAGGTGTATTTCTGAGGTGTCTTATATGTATGGAACTACCATCAAGAATATCTTTATGTCAGGCCTGAAAAGTACATGTGGACTCTGCCCCCACACCTCTCTCTATGGCAAGCGGTTCCACACATTCACAATCCTCTCGCGAGAAGAAATTTCTCCTCATCTCTGAATTAAGTTGACACTCCTTTATGCTGAGACTGTCCCCTCTGGGACATTTCAAAATAGAACAGGCAAGGAAAATGTCGCAACATCTTTCAAACACTTCCCAAAAATTTCAAGGATTTTCATGATGGAATTGAATATTTCTATTCGAAATGTTTGTTGTCCTAATTTCTGGTGAAGCCAAAGTACACTCTGATGAGAGGAAAGCATTCTCTCACCATTCACCCTGTCAATTACCTTAGAAATCCGATATGTCTCAATGAGATCAACTTTAATTCTTCTAGATTCCAGTGAGTAGACTTCCACACTAAGATTTACCTGTGTATTAACTTTATATGCTTCATTCTGAAGTAAAACCAAAATGTTTTGAATTCCCGCTTTCTGCAACTTCTCTCTGTTAAAATAAAATTGTGTCATTTGTTCTCCCTTCCAAAATGAACAACTTCACTTTGATCTGCGTTATACTCCAGTTTCTGACATTTTCCCCACTTACTTAACTGATCAACATCTTTCTGTAAACTGCTTGTATTCTTCTCTTAATCTGCCTTTTTCACTTATGTTTGGTATCGTCTGCAAATTTGGCCAAAGAACATTCACTTCCTTCCTGCACATACTTAATATATTTGTATAATTACTAACCCTGCAGAACCCGACGAATCCTTTGCCCCATTCATTGTTTCCTTTCCATCAGCCATTTCTCTATCCATACTATTATGCTGCCTTCAGTTCAGTAAAATGTTATCTTATAACTTAACTGTTTGTGAGGGACTTCATTGAGTGCTGTTTCATTGTCCAATCCAACGGATCTCCTGTTTCCACTCCATCCAATCTGGTTGAGACATCCTCAGAAATTTCAAGCAATGCATTAGACACGAGTTCCCTTTCATGAAGCTGTGCTGACTCTGCTTGATAAAATATTTGTTTTACAAATGTGCTGTAATCCCAACCTTATTAATTCATTCCAATATTTTTTTAACGATACATATGTTTATTCATTTTATGCCTCCCTCACTTTTTCAACACGAGTGTCACGTTGTCAGTTTTCTAAATCTCTGGCATTTCTGGACACGCCAAGATGTTTTTGCGAATTACAGGCAACGTTGAGGTTTACAAAATCATGGAGGGGAAAGACAGAGTGGATAGAGACAAGCTTTTTCCCAG
>NW_025155305.1:0-1441 GCF_004010195.1 Chiloscyllium plagiosum
TTGTTTTCTTCTGTGGAGACATAAGTGAAAGATGTGCTCCATAGTTCTGCCACTTCGCTGTTCTCCAATCTCCATTTTGCGATTTCAGACTGTAAGGAAGCTGCACATTCTTTTCTCTTTATTTTGCCATTGACATACTTTATGAAGCAATTACAAATTCACTCTTATTACCCTTGTGCATACAGCGTGTTCTGAAACACATCAATTCCTGTCTTAAACTTCTCAATGATTTACCTTGCACAACCATGTACTCATTGAAGCGTAAATACTGCAACGTCAGAAATACAGCATGGTCGACATTAGCCCCACTTTTCTGCACTGGGAATGTTATGACACTTAAAGAGGTCGTCCAAGTACTTTGTAACATCTGTGCGGTTACCCTTGACAACTCCCTCTCCGATAGTACATTCCAGACCCGAAAGCCCTCTGGGTGAAAACCGATCCTCAAGTCCTCTCTAAATCTCAAACCCTTCACTTTAACAGTGTGTTCCCCTTGTTCTTCTCCCTCTGAGTAAAAGGAACAGATGCTGTCTATCCACCCTGTCCATGTCCCTCGTAATCTTATCCTTTTGAATCACGTCCCACTCAGCCTTCTCTGCTCTAATGTAAACAACCCGAGCTTATGCAGCCTCTCTCCATAGCTGATATGCTCCATCCTAGGGGAGATCCTGGTGAATCTCCTCTGACCACATTGTAACTGTGAAGTGATTCCCAGAACTGCACACAGTATTCCGTCCTGGCCGAACCAAATTTCCGCTTAGCTCTTAGAATCTATGCCTCGGGATGAAAGAAATACTATATTTACCGGCACCTATGCTTTATCAACTTGTGTATTACCCTGTCCAGTCATATTCAGGGTTGTGTGGAGAATCACCCACTGAGCTCCCAGTGTGCTGACATTCATTGAGTACGCCCCTGTGTGGTTCCTTCTTCCAAATGGCAACACCTCATCGTTATCAGGGTTACATTCCATCGGCCATTGATCTACCCTTCTGACCATTCCTTCCATATGTTCCTGTAACATGATACCTTCCTCCTCACTGCCAACCACCCGGCCAATCTTTGTGACGAACACAAACTTGCTTATCACACTCTTCCCACTCCCGCCCATATACACCATTTATGAATACCAAAACTGATAAGGTTAGAAATCACGCACCACCCAGGTTACAGTCCCACAGGTTTACTCGGAGTCACTAGCTTTTGAAGTGCTGCTTCTTTTTAAGGTGATTGTGCGCTTTGAAAGCTATTTCCTCCGAATAAACCTGTTAGACTAACCTGTTATATTTTGATTTTTAACTTTGTCCACCCCAGTCCAACACTGACAATTACGAATCACAAATAATAAGGGACACAACACTGATCTCTATGGCATACACATTGGACACCGGTCTCCAATCACACAAATAGGCTTCTACCACCACCCTCTTTCTTCTGCCAC
>NW_025155306.1:0-1441 GCF_004010195.1 Chiloscyllium plagiosum
GATGTTTCCTTTGTAAGCCCTTCATCAGGAATCAGTGTTCTGGTCCCCAGCATCTGCAGTCTTCACTTTCTCCTAGCTCCTCGGATGCTGCCTGATCTGCTGTGCTTTTCCAGCACCACACTTTCGACTCTGATCTCAAACATCTGTAGTCCTTACTTTCTCCTAGAAAATACGGAGACGTGGAATTGAGGGTGATTTTGTGGTTTGGATCAGAAATTGGCTAGCTGAAAGAAGACAGAGGGTGTTAGTTGATGGGGAATGTCCATCCTCGAATTCAGTCGCTCGTGATATAATGTAAAAGTCTGTTTTGGGGACGCTGTTGTTTGTCTTTTTGAAAATGACTTTAATGAGGGATTGGAAGGATGAGTTCGTAAATTTACGGTTCACAGTCAGGTCAGTGGAGCTGTGGGCAGTGCTGAAGGATGTTGCAGGTACTGAGCTGTAATGTTCTCTGTTCATGGACCTACAATGGGCTGAATAGCTTCCTTCTGTGATGTAACAATTCTGAGGTACTATGACCCACAGTAAACGCTTTAGGTGCCTGGAGAGACAAGCTGGTCCAGTAAAGGATACACACTGCACAACCATCCATCATCTCTTCCTCTTCTCTGATATGCAGCGGCCTCAAAATATCTGCCCAAACGAAATAGATTGATTCAAATTCAAGCAGTCAGGAGGACGTTCACCCGAGGGGATTGCCATCAGAGGATTTAATGAATAATAAGATTTCAGAATGACACAAATAATAAAATAATAACACAGCAGCATAACCATTGGCAGCAGAGTAAAACGTACAGTTGCAAATAGTTTCAAGTTCAACATTGTGTCCAGTTTTGGTCACCTTGCTGTAGGAAGGATGGTATTAAACTGGAACTTTACAAGGATGTTGCCAGGACCCAAGGGTCTGAGTCATAGGGAGAAGTTGGATAAGCTGGGACATTTCTCTTTAGATCGCAGGAGACTGAGGGGCGGCATGAAGTGCTTCGAGAGGCTAGTTATGGCCCACATCAGTTCCAGTCTCCAAGCCTGCCTCGATCCCCTACAATTTTCCTACCAGTGGAATGGGTCCATAGTGTGTGCCATATCCCTGGAACATCTGGACAACAAGGACACCTACGTCAGATTCCTGCTCATTGACTATAAGTTCACCTTCAATACCATTATTCCCTTTAGACCGATCACAAAACTCCCTGAACTTAGTCTTGGCTCCGCCCTCTGAAATTGGATCCTCAGCTTTCTGACCCACAGTACACAATCAGTGAAAATAGGTAAGTGTGTCT
Organism: Chiloscyllium plagiosum; assembly: GCF_004010195.1. Taxonomy (NCBI): domain Eukaryota; kingdom Metazoa; phylum Chordata; class Chondrichthyes; order Orectolobiformes; family Hemiscylliidae; genus Chiloscyllium; species Chiloscyllium plagiosum. The sequence goes on from NW_025155306.1 coordinate 1,281, forward strand.
CTTCCATGATAATATTCAACACTGAAATCCCAAAGGATGTGTCCTCAGTCTCCTACTATACTCCCTGTAAACCCACGACTGTCTTGCCAAATTTTAAATGAACACCACCTACATGTTCACTGATGATACCATCATAGTAGGACAGATATGTAATGATGGCA
>NW_025155307.1:0-1441 GCF_004010195.1 Chiloscyllium plagiosum
TGTCATTGACTCGTCAACAATCACTGGGAGGAGATTTGTCATTGACACCGTCCCCAATCACTAAGAGGGGCTTTGTCATTGACACCGTCCCCAAATCACCCTGGAAGTGTCTTGTCATTGATGCCATCCACAATCATCAAGAGATGCTTTGTCATTGACACCGCCCCCAATCACCAGGTAGTGCTTTGTCATTGATACCGTCCCCAAACACCAAGAGATGCTTTGTCATTGACACCATCCCCAATCACTAAGAAGGGCTTTGTCATTGACACCGTCCCCAATCACTAAGAGGGGCTTTGTCCTTGACACCGTCCCCAAATCACCTGGAAGTGTCTTATCATTGATGCCATCCACAATCATCAAGAGATGCTTTGTCATTGACACCGTCCCCAAATCACCTGGAAGTGTCTTGTCATTGATGCCATCCACAATCATCAAGAGATGCTTTGTCATTGACACCGTCCCCAAATCACCTGGAAGTGTCTTGTCATTGATGCCATCACAATCATCAAGAGATGCTTTGTCATTGACACCGTCCCCAATCACCAAGAGATGCTTTGTCATTGACGCCGTCCCCAATCATTGGGAGGTGCTTTGTCACTGACACCGTCCCCAATCAACTGAAGTTGCTTTGTTATTGACACTGTCCCCAATCACTGGGAGGTGCTTTGTCCTTGACGCCGTCCCCAATCACAAAGAAGCGCTTTGTCATTGACACCGTCCCCAATCACCAAGAGATGCTTTGTCATTGACACCGTCCCAATCATCAAGAGGTGCTTGGTCATTGACGCCATCCCCAATTTCTGGGAGGAGCTTTGTCATTGACACCGTCCCCAATCACCAAGAGATGCTTTGTCATTGACACCGTCCCCAATCACCAGGTGGTGCTTTGTCATTGACATCGTCCCCAACCACCAAGAGATGCTTTGTCACTGACACAGTCCCCAATCAACTGAAGTTGCTTTGTTATTGACACCGTCCCCAATCACTGGGAGGTGCTTTGTCATTGACGCCGTTCTCAATCACCTGAAGTTGCTTTGTCATTGACACCATGCCCAACCACCAAGAGATGCTTTGTCATTGACGCCGTCCCCAATCATTGGGAGGTGCTTTGTCACTGACACCGTCCCCAATCAACTGAAGTTGCTTTGTTATTGACACCGTCCCCAATCACTGGGAGGTGCTTTGTCATTGACACCGTCCCCAATCACAAAGAAGCGCTTTGTCATTGACGCCGTCCCCAATCACCAAGAGGTGCTTTGTCATTGACGCCGTCTCTAATCACCAGGACGAGCTTTGTCACTGACACCGTCCCCAATCACCTGAAGTTGCTTTGTCATTGACACCGTGCACAATCACCAAGAGATGCTTTGTCATTGATGCTGTCCCCACTCACTAGGAGGAGCTTTGTCATTGATGCCATCCACAATCATCAAGAGAT
>NW_025155308.1:0-1441 GCF_004010195.1 Chiloscyllium plagiosum
CTGCCTTCTTCCCATTATCTTTGATCGCCTTCCAAATCAGGAACCTATCAATGTCCGTCCGAAACACACTCAATGCCTTCACCTCCACAGCATGAGTTCCACAGATTAACCACCCTCTGGCAGAAGAAATTCCTCCTCATCTCAGTCCTAATGGATTATCCCTAAATTCTGTGGCTGTGCTCTCTGGTCCATGTTTCTCTTACTGGTGGAAACATCTCATCCCCGCCCACTTTATCCAGACCTTTCAGTATTCTGTAAGTTTCAATGTGATCTCCGCATATCCTTAAGAACTCTATCAAGTACACATCCAGAGTCCTCAATCTCTCCTCAACAGACCAGGCTGTCACCCCCAGGGTCATTCTCATAAACCTCCTCTGGATCTCCCCCAATGCAAGCATATCCCTCCTTAGATACAGGTCCCAAAACTGTTCACAATATTCCAAATGCAGTCTGACCAGAATCTCATACAGCCTCAGCATTACACACCTGCTCTTGTATTCTAACTCAGTTGAAATGAATGCTAACATTGCATTTGTCTTCCTAATTGTCAACTGAACCTGCATATTAACCTTAAGTGAAATCTGAAAGAGGACTCCTAAGTCCCTTTATCTGTCGCTTCTTTGCCCAATCTCTGAGCCTTTCCAGTCCTTCTGCAGCCTCCCTGCTTCCTCAACTCTCCCTGTCCCTCCCCTCATCTTTGTGTCATCAGCAAATTTAGGAACAATGCCCTCAGTTCCTTTTCCCAGATCGTTAATATATAATTAATTGTTACATGAATAGCTGAGGTCCCAACACTGCCCCCTGCTGAACTGCATGAGGCACCAGCTGCCATCCTGCAAAGACCCCATTTATTTCCACTCTCTGTCCACGTCAGTACTGGGTTCCAAACTCCATGGGCTCTTATGTTATTTAGCAGCCTCCTGTGTGGCAACTTGTCAAAGGCCTTCTGGAAACCCAAACAGATCATGTCCATTGGCTCTCCTTTGTCTAACTTGCTCATTGATATTATTTCATATAATTCCCAGCTTCTCCTTCTCGAACTGCAGGGTGAATTGTATCACATTATGGTCACTCCCCCCTCAGGGTTCACTCACCTTGAGCTCCCCAATCAGGGCTGCCTCATTACACATCACCGAATCCAGAATTACCTGTTTCCTAGTGGGTCTACCATAAACTGTTCCAAAAAAAGCATCTCGCAGACATTCCATGAATTCCTTTCCTTGACATCCATTCCCAACCTGACTTTCCCAGTCCACCTGCATATTGCAGTCCCCATGATTATTGTAATAATCCGTTTCTTACATGCGTTTTCTATCTCCTGATTTATTTTCTGCCCCACATCCCAACTACTGAGAGGAGACTTGTAAATAATTCCCATCAAGCCCTTTGCTATTTTGTGGGTCCTTAATTGACTCACACAGATTCTATGCTTTCCAACTCC
>NW_025155309.1:0-1441 GCF_004010195.1 Chiloscyllium plagiosum
TAAGGGTCCTGCAAAGATATTTGTTAAAGCCCCTGTTATTTCCTCACTCACATCCCTCAGTAACCTGTGGTAGATCTCATCCAGACCTGGGAGCTTGTCTACATTTCTATCTTTTAGAATATCCAACACTTCCTCCCTCTTTATGTCGACTTGACCCAGAGTACGCAAAGATCTTTCCCTAACCTCAACATCCATCATGTCCCTCTCCTTGGTGAATACAGATGCAAAGTACTCGCTAAGAATCTCACCCATTTTCTCTGACTCCATGCGTAACTTTCTTCCTTTGTCCTGTGTGGGCCAAACAGTTCTCGATTACCCTCTTGCTGTTTATATATGAAACGTAGTCTTTGGGATTTTCCTCAACCCTGTTTGCTAAATATATCTCATGACCACTTTTACCCCTCTTAATTCCTCAATATTTACTGTGAAATGTGGTTCATGCAAAGAAAATAAACATTTGTTCGTGCGAGTGGAAACTCAGACCTTTTCAAACTGTTTTGTGCCAAAAAATATTTGAAATCCGTCTCAGTGCAAATAAAAAGCAAGAGAAGAAACATCGTGGGAAGTGTACTTTTCAGCCACTGTCCACCCAAAGTACTTCTGCGGTAGAATATAGTGAGGGCTTGTCACAGGGGCACAATGTTAACTATGGGTGTTTTGAACATGCAAATTGACTTAATTAATCATCTTGACAGTGATATCCTCAAATAAAAATTCATGGAGTGTATGAGAGATTATTTCTGATAGCAGGATGGCATGGAACCAACCAGAGAATGGGCTAATTTCGATTTGATATTATGTAACAAGGAAGGATTGGTGGATGAGCTTTGACTTGGAAGGAGTAAACACAACATGCTGGAGTTTCACATTCAGATTGAAAGAGTGAAGACTGAGTAATGCATAAGAGTTTTAGTGTTAGGCAATGGTAATTATACTGGCCTAAGGAAGGATTTGCCTGGGTGGACTGGGGGCTGGGTAGGGTGGGAGAAAAGAATAGTCAAAGGCAGGCAGATGAAGAAATTTGGCAAATAATTCAGGAGATATTGAAGACCGAACAGGAGTTGCATAACACGGAAAAAAAATCATCCATATCTTGATAAGGAAGTCAAGGATAACATGAAGGCAAATCCTAGTGCATATCATACTGCACCTGTTAGTCACACTATGGAGGATTGGGCAAGTCAGTGGCCTCTTGCTATTTTCACTGAATTCTTATGTGATAAGCCCAAATAATGTTCTGGTGACCTGGGTCCAAATCCTGCCACGGCAAATAGGGGAGCATGAATTCAAATCTGGTATTAAGAGACTGATAGTGGTTATGAATCGATTGCCAAGAAAAACCCACCTGGTTCACTAATGTCCTTTAGGTAAGGAAACTGCCATCCTTACTATAGATTCACCACTCTCAGCTGAAGGCCTTTCTGACCGGACGGGCCACCTG
>NW_025155310.1:0-1441 GCF_004010195.1 Chiloscyllium plagiosum
GTATATATGCGTGTGTTGTCTACATGCGTGTTTCCATGTTTATTTGCGTGAGGAATGTGTCGATTGAAATCAAATCGATCTCAAAAACCCAATATGGATTCACTCCCTACATTGCTGGTGCGGCGATCTTGCTGCATTTTTACATTTCATTTTCAGGCTACCAGTTTTCTAAGTTTAATAGAAACATGAAGAAATCTGAATCAACACAATCAGCAGCACAGAGGTTTGATTATTGCTGCAAAATGATGTGTCAGAACCGGTTTGGCGCTGGGATGGATAAAGTTAAAGATCACACAACAAGGGGTTATGATCCAACAGATTTATTTGCAAGCACTCGCTTTCGTATCGCTGCTTCTTCATCAGTTATAAATTCTATGTATAATGATGCTGCTCCACAGCTAGCTGATGAAGGAACAGCTCTCTGAAAACTAGTGCTTTCAAATAAACCCGTTGAAATACGTAATGTTGTGTGACTTTAATCGCTGTTACAACAAATATACTTAACAGTTCCTGGGATTCGGACATACGATCGCGTTGATCGCATACAGCACTTTCATAAGAAAAATAGATAGACAAACAATTGTGTGTCATCACGATGTTCTGCATCGCATAAATATAAGGATATGGGCATGTTTTCTCCACATGCCTACTTCTACAATGAGGCGGGACACTATAAGCTTCAATTAACTTTACCTCAATATTATCTCCCCGCCTTAATAAAAGACTTCTAAATGTGTAAATAGAGCTTGCCACTTTATTGTCAAAGTTTATTTTCACTTAAATCCTACTCAAGACCATTAAGTAATGCAGAAACATTCTGTATCTTGCCAACATCACATTTGGGTTGGGGTTTATCGCCGATCATGGCATTCTCACTGTAAAATGTCCAAACGCCTGGGCATGTCAACGCCTTTACAGTGACACGACAATTGAAGGCTTTGGAAAATCTGGGTGAATCTGGTGACAGACATCATATCAAGGAAACTATAGTTTGGGGTGTTTTTACCTTAAATATAATCATTCCGTGTGAGATGTTGTTAAAATTATCGGGGTCAATATGTTGTGTGCCGACGACTAAAATAATTATCTAATTGTATTGGAAATAGTCATAACTGAAAAATTGAAGTCAGTTGTTGAAATACACTTACATGGTCAAAATTGCATCACCATTCTCCCTCTCAAAAAAAGATCTTGCTCCTTCTTCTGGTGCCTGTGAAATTAACATACGTGTTAAATTAACATTTTATTATCAGTTCATAAATATGTTTCCACAGTATCGTACAGGACAGAAATGAGCATTCAGTTCATCTAGCCTCCCCGAAAAGAAAGGCAGTTAGCTGGATTTGGAATGTTATCGTGCTCAATCTGTTTTTTTTTTTTTGCATCACTGATAATCAACAACCTAATTTTTTCCCATTATGTGCACTTCCTTTGCTTCTAA
>NW_025155311.1:0-1441 GCF_004010195.1 Chiloscyllium plagiosum
AGAATAACACTCTCTGTGTATATTATAGAGAATGACAATCCCTGTGTACATCATAGAGAATAGCAGTCGCTGTGTATTTTATAGAGAATAACAGTACCTGTGTGTATTATAGAGAAAGCAGTCACTCCGTTTATTATAGAGAATAGCCGTCCATGTGTATATTATAGAAAATAGCAGTCCCTGTGTACATTATAGAGAATACCTGTCCCTGTGTATATTATAGAGAATAACAGTCACTCCGTTTATTATAGAGAATAGCAATCCCTGTGTATATTATGGAGAATAGCAGTCCCTGTGTATATTATAGAGAATAGCAACCCCTGTGTACATTATAGAGAAAACCAGTCTCTGTGTAAATTATAGAGAATAGCAATCCCTGTGTATATTATAGAGAATAACAGTCCCTGTGTTAATTGTAGAGAATTGCAGTCTCTGGGTATTTTATAGAGAATAGTGGTCGTTGGGTATATTGTAAAGAATAGCAGTCACTAAGTATATTACACAGATGACAGTCGATAGGTATATTATAGTAAATAGCAGTCCCTGAGTATATTACAGAGAATAGCATTCCCTGTGTATATTATAGAGAATAGCAGTCCCTTTATACATTATAGAGAATAACAGTCCCTGTGTATATTATAGAGAATAACAGACCCTGTGTATATTATAGAGAATAACAGTCCCTGTGTACATTATAGAGAATAGCAGTCCCTTTGTACATTATAGAGAATAACAGTCCCTGTGTATATTATAGAGTATAACAGTCCCTGTGTACATTATAGAGAATACCTGTCCCTGTGTATATTATAGAGAATAGCAGTCACTGTGTATATTGTAGAGAATAGCTGTCCTTGTGTATATTATAGAGAAAAGCAATCGCTGTTTATATTATAGAGAATAATAGTCCTTGTGTATACTATAGAGAACAGCAGTCCCCGTGTATATTATAGGGAATAGCAGTCACCAAGTATATTATAGAGAATAGCAGTCCCTGTGTACATTATAGAGAAAAACAGTCCCTGTGTATATTATGGAGAATTGCAGACCCTGTGTATATTATAGAGAATAGCCATCCCTGTGTATATTATAGAGAATTGCAGTCCCTGTGTGTATTATAGAGAAAAACAGTCGCTGTGTTTATTATAGAGAATTGCAGACCCTGTGTATATTATAGAGAATAGTATTCCCTGTGTATATTATAAAGAATGTCAGTTCCTGTACATATTATAGTGAATAGCAGTCCCTGTGTATATTGTACAGAGTAGTATTCCCTGTGTACATTATAGAGAATAGCAGTCCCTGTGTATATTGTAGAGAATAATAGTCCCAGTGCATATTATGGAGAATAACAGTTCCAGTGTATATTTTAGAGAATAACACTCTCTGAGTATATTATAGAGAATAACAATCCCTGTGTATATTATAGAGAATAGCAGTCGCT
>NW_025155312.1:0-1441 GCF_004010195.1 Chiloscyllium plagiosum
AGTCTGCATTCACTTCAATTACAGATGCCATCTGAAACTCCCAGGACAAGGACAGCATGGGATTACAATCAGAATAATGCTTCCTCTACTCTTAAATTGAAAGTGAAGCTACCTCACCACTGTCCCCAACAAACACTGCCAAGACAGAGAGAGCATTGGTTCAGATACAGAGTAAAACTCCCTCTGAACTTCCCCATTCATTCAGTGCCAGGGCAATGACAGCAAAGGGTTAAATAAATAGTAGAGCTTCTTCCATTATGACTGACACTTAGTACGTTCGACACCAATCCTCAAGGATAATTCAGAACTGAGACTATTATCTGGTATTGAATTCACACACCCTAATGGGAATGACAGCAACAGAAAATCAGGTAAAACACACACAATGTACAATAAAACTAGATTGTTATTGGGATCTAAGATATTTAAATGACAGGAGACATAGTTCCTGCAATGATCCGAATGTGATCTGAACAACTTTCTCACTTAAACAATATTCTCTGGGAATGCAATGTCCACCTCACTGCTGTCTATTCAGTTCCACTGCTCTCGTTCAGGGCTGAGTTGAGGCTGACCACATGGTGGCGTAGGCGTAAGAGGTCAGACAGTTAAGGTCAACTTGGATTGAGGGCATTGTGTCATGCCAGTGAGGTCGAGGGTCACTGATTTACTCAAATTACAATCAGGGACAAGGGGATGTCAGGCGGGGCTTGTATCAGTTTGAGTTTAGAAGAAACAGATGATCTGATGAAGCTGGATAACATCTGGAGAGGACTTAATGTAAATGTAATGTTCACTCATTTCTAGCCAGAGACTACCCTCTCATTTAAGATAGGAGAGTTTTGTTTTTCTCTCAAGGTTTCCTGAGTCTTTGAAATTCACTTCTTTAGAGAGCAGCATGTGGTGGTAGCACGGAGTTTAGCACTGCTGCCTCACGTCATCAGTGACCTGGGTTTGATCCCACCCTCGGGCCGACTGTATGTGTGGCGTTTTCACATTCTCCCCTTGTGTCTGTGTGGGTTTCGTCTGGTGCTCTGGCCTCCTCCTACAGTTCAAAGGATGTGCAGGTGAGGGTTTTGACCATGGAAGATGCAGGTTTACAGACATAGGGTAACGACCTGGGTCTGGGTGGGACGGTCAGTCAATGTTGACTCGATGGGCTGAATGGCCTACTTGCACGCAATTGACCTATATCAATCAATAGTATACACTTGCTTTATGGTTACCAACATCAAATTACATTCGTGGTTTTGGTTATTTCATCTCTTATGTTATCGTATTCAACCAACTACAGCATCTAGAAACTTGCTTAATGACAATATCCAATATCGGCAGAGTACTTTTTCTTTTTGTCACGACCATTATCTTGAACTCTGACGTGTGACCTCTTCATTGCTGTCAAAGTTCCTTATTTGTCCCTGCATAGTCATGGATTTACTTT
>NW_025155313.1:0-1441 GCF_004010195.1 Chiloscyllium plagiosum
CATCGCACCGTCAGAGCATTAACCCGAGACTGAGGGTAGTGCAGCGGGACGTCATAGACTCAGAGAGGAGTGGGGGTCTTCCCCCTCAGTATACTGGCCGATGTGACACCTCAGACTGTGACACAAAACCAGTCTAACTGGTCACCATGCCATGACCGTTTGTGGGAGCTTGCTGTGCCCATATCGTCAGTCACATGACCAGCACAGCATAGGAAACATTACTTCAAATCTTACTCCATTGTCTTTCAGGTATCCGGAACTGCAACTCCCCATTACTCCAGGATTACTCTGGGATTACAGACTCCCCATTACTCCAGGTTTACTCTGGGATTACAGTCTCCCCATTACTCCAGGTTAACTCTGGGATTACAGTCTTCTCATTACTCCAGGTTTACTCTGGGATTACAGTCTCCCCATTAGTCCAGGTTAACTCTGGGATTACAGTCTCCTCATTACTCCAGGTTTACTCTGGGATTACAGTCTCCCCATTACTCCTGGTTTACTCTGGGATTACAGTCTCCCCATTACTCCAGGTTAACTCTGGGATTACAGTCTCCCCACTACTCCAGGTTTACTCTGGGATTACGGTCTCCCCATTACTCCAGGTTTACTCTGGGATTATGGTCTCCCCATTACTCCAGGATTACTCTGGGATTACAGTCTCCCCATTACTCCAGGATTACTCTGGGATTACAGTCTCCCCATTACTCCTGGTTTACTCTGGTTTTACAGTCTCCTCATTACTCCAGGATTACTCTGGGATTACAGTCTCCCCATTACTCCTGGTTTACTCTGGTATTACAGTCTCCTCATTACTCCAGGATTACTATGGGATTATAGTCTCCCCATTACTCCAGGATTACTCTGTGATTACAGTCTCCCCATTTCTCCAGGTTTACTCTGGGATTACAGACACCCCTTTACTCCAGGATTTCTCTGTGATTACGGTCTCCCCATTACTCCAGGATTTCTCTGGGATTACAGTCTCCCCATTACTCCAGGATTATTCTGGGATTACAGTCTCCCCATTACTCCAGGATAACTCTGGGATTACAGTCTCCCCATTACTCCAGGTTAACTCTGGGATTACAGTCTCCCCACTACTCCAGGTTTACTCTGGGATTACGGTCTCCCCACTACACCAGGTTTACTCTGGGATTATGGTCTCCCCATTACTCCAGGATTACTCTGGGATTACAGTCTCCCCATTACTCCAGGATTACTCTGGGATTACAGACTCCCCATTACTCCAGATTTACTCTGGAATTACAGACTCCCCATTACTCTGGTATTACAGTCTCCCCATTTCACCAGGTTTACTCTGGGATTACAGTCTCCCCATTACTCCAGGTTTACTCTGGGATTACAGTCTCCCATTACAGTCTCCCCATTACTCCAGGTTTACTCTGGGATTACAGTCTCCCCATTTCTCCAGGTTTAC
>NW_025155314.1:0-1441 GCF_004010195.1 Chiloscyllium plagiosum
CCTTCATCAGGTGATAGTGGAGGACACAAATCTTAGGCACAGAATTTATAGCAAAAATTTACAGTGTGACGTAACTGAAATTATACATTGAAAAATACCTTGATTGTCTGTTCAGTCTTTCATGTGTTCGAATACCTTGATCGTTTCACTTATTTCTTGTGTAAATCACAAAACCCTTTTTTTTTAAAAAAGTTGCATTTTCAGGTTAACTGTAACATTGACTGTTACCTAGACAATATGTTCAAAGTGTTAGTCCCCGTGTTCTCTTGTCTATGCCATGATGTTTAAATTGATTCTAATCTGAAAATTGAGAATAGGGTTTTACATGAATTCCTGCAGTTTTTGAACTCAGAGTTTTACATGAATTCATGCAATTTTTGAACAAAGTACAATGTAACTCTGCAAGTACAAATACACCCCACAAAACATATGTGTGCATGAAGGTTCGTCTGTTTGTGTATTTGTGTATGTGTGTTTTTCTGGGTTGAGGGTCGTGAGTGTGAGAGGGAGTGTATATGTGTGTGTAGTGATGTAGAGTCTCTTAAGTCTGTGAGGGGGTGCATATGTAAGTGTGGCAGTCTGTGTGCGTGTCTGGGTGGGGGCTGTGAGTGTCTGTAAGAGAGAGTGTATATGTGTGTGCATGAGTGTAGTGTGGTCTCAGTTTCTGAGCGGATGCCTGTGTGAGTGTGGGTGTCGGTAACGGTGTGTGGGAGTGTCTGTGTGCGTGTCTGTGTACATGTGTGCCCGTGTGTATGTGTGTGTATAGGAGTGCCTGTGTATGTGTGCGTGTAGTGGTGACTGTGTCTGTGTGTGTATAGTGCAATGGTGGTCACCTGTAATGTGACATGACCCCAAGATCCCGGTTGAAGCCCTCCCTATGGGTACCAAAATTAGCTGTCAGCCTCTGCTCGGCCACGTTTCGCTGCTGCCTGTCCTGAAGTCCGCCTTGGAGGATGGTCACACGGAGGTTGGAGGTTGAATGTCCTGGACCACTTAAGTGTTCCCCAACTGGGATAGAACACTCCTGTCTGTTGATTGTTGTGCGGTGCCCATTCATCTGTTGTCGTAGCCTTTGCTCGGTTTCCCAGTGTTTGTTCAGTGACTGTGATTAATGCCAATCTCAATTGATTCTAATTATCCCAGTGGAGAGTTTTAAGGATAAATGGGCGCCGTTCAATGTGTTATCCCATACCATGAGCGGGAGCATCACCGACAGCACTGATAGGGATCAGCAGATCCAGAGAGAGGGGGAGGAGAGATCAAAATCTGAAAACATTAGACTGAAATATTCCAAAAATGGATCAGATGAATGAATCAATGGATGAATCATTGGACTGGCATGTTCCAACAAAAGATAGGAGTTTATCCAATTATGTTTGGTATCTTTCTGCATTTTATCGGTGGTCAATATCATTGCTGATCTATTACGCTCTTCTCATTG
>NW_025155315.1:0-1441 GCF_004010195.1 Chiloscyllium plagiosum
CACGGATAAAGTCAGTGCTATCTGGTAGATCACAGTTAAAATCAGTGCTATCTGGTAGATCACGGTTAAAGTCAGTGCTGTCTGGTAGATCATGGTTAAAGTCAGTGCTATCCTGTAGATCACGGTTAAAATCAGTGCTATCTGGTAGATCACGGTTAAAGTCAGTGCTATCTGGTAGATCACGGATAAAGTCAGTGCTATCTGGTAGATCACGGATAAAGTCAATGCTATCTGGTAGATCATGGATAAAGTCATTGCTATCTAGTAGATCACGGATAAGGTCAGTGCTATTAGTAGATCATGGATAAAGTCAGTGCTGTCTACTAGATCACGGTTAAAGTCAGTGCTATCCGGTAGATCACGGTTAAAATCAGTGCTATCTGGTAGATCACGGTTAAAGTGAGTGCTATCTGGTAGATCACCGATAAAGACAGTGCTATCTGGTAGATCACGGATATAGTCAGTGCTGTCTGGTAGATCACAGATATAGTCAGTGCTATCTGGTAGATCACGGATATAGTGAGTGCTGTCTGGTAGATCACGGATATAGTGAGTGCTATCTGGTAGATCATGGATATAGTCAGTGCTGTCTGGTAGATCATGGATATCGTCAGTGCTATCTGGTAGATCATGGATATAGTCAGTGCTATCTGGTCGATCTTGGATATAGCCAGTGCTGTCTGGTCGATCATGGATAAAGTCAGTGCTATCAGCTAGATCACGGTTATAGTCAGTGCTGTCTCCTTGATCACGGTTAAAGTCCGTGCTATCCCGTAGATCACGATTAAAATCAGTGCTACATGGTAGATCACGGATACATTCAGTGTTATCTGGTCGATAACTGATAAACTCAGTACTATCTGGTAGATCACGGATAAAGTCAGTGCTATCTGGTGGATCATGGATAAAGTCAGTGCTATCTGGTAGATCATGGATAAAGTCAGTGCTATCTGGTAGATCATGGATAAAGTCAGTGCTATCTGGTAATTCACGGATAAAGTCAGTGCTATCTGGTAGATCATGGATAATGTCAATGCTGTCTACTAGATCACGGTTAAAGTCAGTGCTATCCTGTAGATCACGGTTAAAATCAATGCTATCTGGTAGATCACGGTTAAAGTCAGTGCTATCTGGTAGATCACGGATAAAGTCAGTGCTATCTGGTAGATCAAGGATAAAGTCAATGCTATCTGGTAGATCATGGATAAAGTCAGTGGTATCTAGCAGATCACGGATAAATTCAGTGCTATCTGGTAGATCATGGATAAAGTCAGTGCTATCTGGTAATTCACGGAAAATGTCAGTGCTATCCTGTAGATCACGGTTAAAGTCAGTGCTATCCGGTAGATCACGGATATAGTCAGTGCTGTCTGGTAGATCACGGATATAGTCAGTGCTGTCTGGTAGCTCACGGATATAGACAGTGCTATCTGGTAGATCA
>NW_025155316.1:0-1441 GCF_004010195.1 Chiloscyllium plagiosum
CCACATATTTCCCTGTCCCTCATCCCGTTATCCTGTGGGTCAGTTGGGAATGCAATCATTTTAATGGTGAAGGACCCCACTCCAGTAACTGTAACCCTGATGTTATGATTAGGGTTGGTATTAGTCTGTGGTGAATGTTATTGAACAGGGTTTTCCCTGGGAGTTTAATGACTAGTCCATTGTGAGGGTTTGGTGAGTGAGGGACAAGCTGGAGGAGGAGCCTTCACTCCTGGTCTCAGCCCGTTTTTAATTTTGTTCCCAAGGAATTCTCCCTGGCAGGCCTTCCCGGGACACCGCTGTTCTCTACTTTATACACATGGACTGCTGTTCTCTATATTGTACACATTGGCTGTTTTTCTTTGTATTATACACAGTGACTGTTGTTCCTTATATTAGACACAGGGATAGCTGTTCCTTATATGAGACAGAGCGACTCATGTTCTCTATATTATACACAGGGACTGCTGTTCTCTGTGTTATACACAGGTACTGCTACTCTCTATCTTCTACACTGTGGCTGCTGTTCTCTGTACTACACACAGGGACTCATGTTTTCTATATTATACGCAACGACGGCTGTTCTCTATAATAGACACAGGGACAGCTGTTGTCTATATTATACACAGGGACTGCTGTTCTCTGTATTATACACACGGGCTGCTGTTCTCTATATCATACACACGGACTGCTGTTCTCTATATCATACACAAGGACAGCCTTCACTCCTGGTCTCAGCCCATTTTTAATTTTGCTCCCAAGGAATTCTCCCTGGCAGGCCTTCCCGGGACACTGCTGTTCTCTACATTATACACACGGACTGCTGTTGTTTATATTATAAGCATGTACTGCTGTTCTCTATATTGTACACATTGGCTGATGTTCTCTGTACGACACACAGGGACTCATGTTCGCTATATTATTCGCAACGACTGCTGTTCTCTATAATGCATGCAGGGACAGCTGTTCTCTGTATTATACGCAGGTACTGCTGTTCTCTGTATTATACACACGGAATGCTGTTCCCTGTATTATACACAGGTACTGCTGTTCTCTGTATTATACACGGGGACTGCTGTTGTCTATATTACAAGCAGCTACTGCTGTTCTCTATATTGCACACAGGGACTGCTATTCTCTATATTTTATACATTGGCTGTTTTTCTTTGTATTATACACAGTGACTGTTGTTCCCTATGTTAGATACAGGGACAGCTGTTCCTTATATGAGACACAGGGACCCATGTTCTCTATATTATACACAGGGACTGCTGTTCTCTGTGTTATACACAGGGACTGCTATTCTCTATCTTCTACACTGTGGCTGCTGTTCACTGTACTACACACAGGGACGCATGCTCTCTGTATTATACGCAGCTACTGCTGTTCCCTATAATGTAAGCAGGGACTGCTGTTTTCTGTATTAGTTCCAGGCACTGCTTTT
>NW_025155317.1:0-1441 GCF_004010195.1 Chiloscyllium plagiosum
CCGAGCTGGGCACGGAGAGATCACCATGCTGGGCACTGAGAGATCACCATGCTGGGAACTGAGAGATCTCTATGCTGAGCACTGAGAGATCATGACACTGGGCACTGAGAAAACTCTATGCTAGGACACTGAGAGATCACCATGCTGGGCATTGCGAGATGACCATGGTGGGCACTGAGAGATCTCTATGCTGGGCACTGAGAGATCACTGCGCTGGGCACTGAGAGATCACCATGTGGGACACTGAGGGATCTCTATGCTGGGCACTGAAAGATCACGATGCTGGGACACTGAGAGATCACCATACTTAGCACTGAGAGATCACCATGCTGGGGCACTGAGAGATCACCGTGCTGGAACACTGAGAGATCACCATGCTGGGACACTGAGAGATCACCATACTTGGCATGGAGAGTTCACCATGCTGGGGCACTGAGAGATCACCATACGTAGCACTGAGAGATCACCATGCTGGACACTGAGAGATCACCATGCTGGGACACTGAGAGATCACGACGCTGGGACACCGAGAGATAACCATGCTGGGACACCAAGAGTTCACCATGGTGGGACACTGAGAGATCACGATGCTGGGACACCGAGAGATCACCATGCTGGGACACCGAGAGATCACCATGCTGGGACATTGAGATATCACCATGCTGGGTCACTGAGAGATCACCATGCTGGGACACCGAGAGATCACCATGCTGGGACACTGACAGATCACGATGCTGGGATACTGAGAGATCACCGTGCTGGGACAATGAGAGATCACCACATTGGGCACTGAGAGATCACCATACTTGGCACTGAGGAACCTCTATGCTGAGTACTGAGAGATCACCGTGCTGGGCACTGAGAGATCACCATGCTGGGACACTGAGAGATCACCGTGCTGGGACAATGAGAGATCACCACATTGGGCACTGAGAGATCACCATACTTGGCACTATGAAATCTCTATGCTGGGCACTGAGAGATCACTGTGCTGGCACACTGAGAGACCACCATAAATGGCACTGTGAGATCTCTATGCTTGCCAATGAGAGTTCATCGTGCTGGGACAATGAGAGATCACCACGGTGGGCACTGAGAGATCACTGTGCTGGGACATTGCGAGATCACCATGCTGGGCACTGAGAGATGACCATTCTGGGCACTGAGAGATCTCTGTGCTGGTCACTGAGAGATCACCATGCTGGGTACTGAGAGATGACCATGCTGGGCACTGAGAGATCTCTATGCTGGGACACTGAGAGATCACCATGCTCGGACACTGAGATATCACCGTGCTGGACACTGAGAGGTCACGACGCTGGGCACTGAGAGATGACCATACTTGGCATGGAAAGATCTCTATGCTGTGCACTGAGAGATCACCATGCTGGGACATTGAGAGATCTCCTTGCTTGGCACTGAGATGCCTCTATGCTGGGCA
>NW_025155318.1:0-1441 GCF_004010195.1 Chiloscyllium plagiosum
CCCTGAGCTTTTCAGTATGAAGGGTGTATCACATTCCCTGAGCTTTATAGTTTGGAGGGTGTGTCACATTCTCAGAGTTTTACAGTATGGAGGGTGTAGCACATTCCCTGGGCTTTATTGTATGGAGTGTGTGTCACTTTCCCTGTGATTTACAGGATGGAGAGAGTGTCACATTCCCCGTGTTTAACTGTATGGAGGGTGTATCACATTCCCTGAGTTTTACAGTATGGAGGGTGTATCACATTCCCTGAGTTTTACAGTATATTGGGTGTATCACATTCCCTGCGTTTTACAGTATGGAGGGTATATCACATTCCCTGAGTTTTACAGTCTGGAGGGTGTATCACATTCCCTGAGTTTTACAGTATATTGGGTGTATCACATTTCCTGAGTTTTACTGTATGGAGGGTCTATCACATTCCCTGAGTTTTACAGTATGGAGGGTATATCACAGTCCCTGTGTTTTACAGTATGGAGTGTGTATCACATTCCCTGAATTTTTACAGTAAGGAGGGTATATCACATTCCCTTAGTTTTACTGTATGGCGGGTTTATCACATTCCCTGAGGTTTACTGTATGGAGGGTGTATCACATTCCCTGAGCTTTACTGTACGGAGGGTATATCACATTCCCTGAGTTTTACAGTTTGGAGGGTGTGTCACATTCCCTGAGTTTTACAGTATGGAGGGTATATCACAGTCCCTGTGTTTTACAGTATGGAGCGTGTATCACATTCCCTGAGTTTTACAGTACGGAGCGTATAACACATTCCCTTAGTTTTACTGTATGGCGGATTTATCACATTCCCTGAGCTTTACATTATGAAGGGTGTATCACATTCCCTGAACTTTACAGTATGTTAGGTGTGTCACATTCCCTGAGTATTATAGTATGTAAGGTGTGTCACATTCTCTGAGCTTTACATTATGAAGGGTGTATCAAATTCCCTGAATTTTACAGTATGTAGGGTGTATCACATTTCCTGACTTTTACTGTTTGGAGGGTCTATCACATTCCCTGAGTTTTACTGTATGGAGGGTGTATCGCATTCTCTGAATTTTACTGTACGGGTGGTATATCACAGTCTCTGAGTTTTACTGTATGGAGTTTGTGTCACATTCTCTGAGTTTTACATCATGGAGAGTGCATCACATTCCCTGTGTTTTGCAGGATGGAGGGTGTATCACATTCCCAGAGTTTTACAGTATGGAGATTGTGTCATTCCCTGAGCTTTGCAGTGTGGAGGGTATATCACATTCTCTGAGCTTTACATTATGAAAGGAGTATCAAATTCCCTGAGTTTTACTGTATTTAAGGTGTATCACATTCTTTGAGTTTTACAGAATGCAGGGTGTATCACATTCCTTGACCTTTATAGTATGGAGGGTGTATCACATTCCCTGAGCTTTACAGCCTGGAGGTTGTGTCACATTTTATGAG
>NW_025155319.1:0-1441 GCF_004010195.1 Chiloscyllium plagiosum
ACAAGGATGTTGCCAGGGTTGGAGGATTTAAGCAATAGGGAGAGGCTGGAATGTCGGAGGCTGAGGGGTGACCTTATAGAGCTTTACAAAATTATGAGGTGCATGGATAGGGTAAATAGGCAAAGTCTTTTCCCTGGTGTCGGGGAGTCCAGAACAAGAGGGCATAGGCTTAGGGTGAGATGGGAAAGATGTAAAAGAGACCACAGAGGGTGGTACGCGTAGGGAATGAGCTGCCAAAGGAAGTGGTGGAGGCTAATACAATTGCAACATTTAAGAGGCATTTGGATGGGTACATGTATAGGAAGGGTTGGGAGGGATATGGGCCGGGTGCTGGCAGGTGGGACTAGATTAGGTTGGGAAATCTGGTCGGCATGGATGTGTTGGACTGAAGGGTCTGTTTCCATGCTGTACATCTCTATGTCCCTGTCAGGAAGAAGGAAGTGAGAAGGTAAGGGAACCATGGTTTACTAAAGAACTTGTATCTCTTGTTAAGCGGAAGAAGAAGATGTATGTGACAATGAGACAAGATGGTTCAGATGAGGCAATGGAGTTACAGAGTAGCTAGGAAGGATTTAAAGAGAGAGTTAAGAAGAGCAAGGAGAGGACATGAGCAGTCTTTAGCAGGTAGAATAAAGGAGAGCCCAAAAGCTTTCTATAGGTATGTGAGGAATAAAAGGATGACGAGTGTAGGAATAGTGCCAGTCAAAGACAGAAGTTAGAAGTTGTGTATGGACCTGTGGAGATCAGAGAGGTGCTAAACGAATATTTTTCATCTGTTTTCACTCAGGAAAAGGAGAATATTGTGGAGGAGAAGACTGAGATATGAGCTATTCGACTAGAAAGGATTGAGGTTAATAAGAAGGAGGTGTTATCAATTCTAGAAGGTGTGAAAGTAAATAAGTCCCCTGGGCCAGATGGGATTTTTTCAAGTATTCTCTGGAAGTAGATGGCAGAGTGTTTGGCCTTGATCTTTGAGTTGTCATTGTCTACAGGTTTAGTACCAGGGGACTGGGAAATGCAAATGTTGTGCCCTTGTTTAAGAAGGGCAGTAGAGATAACTCAGGTAATTATAAACCAGTGTAGGAAAGATTTTGGAAAGGATTGTGAGAGAGGATTTATAAACATCTGGCAAGGAACCATTTTAATGGAAATAGTCAACATGGATTCATCAAGGGCAGGTCGTGTCTCACAAACCTCATTGAGTTTTTTGAGAAAGTGACCAAGCATGTGGATGAGGGTTGGGTAGTTGACGTGGTATACATGGACTTCAGCAAAGTCTTTGATAAGGTTCCACATGGTAGGCTACTGGAGAAAATATGGAGACATGGGATTGAGGGTGATTTAGCAGTTTGGAGTAGAAACAGGCTTTCTGTAAGAAGGCAACGAATGGCAGTTGATGGAAAATATTCAGCCTGAGTCCGGTTACTAGTGGTGTGTTACA
>NW_025155320.1:0-1441 GCF_004010195.1 Chiloscyllium plagiosum
TGAAAAAGCCACTACTATCCCAAACTTTGTCTAGCCAAGTAAACCAACACCTGGAATAAAGACACTAGCACCTACAACTCGCTGTTTAAAATCCCACAAAGAGCCTCCGGTCTGTTATGGACTAGGCCAGACCACTCAAAACATTCTTAAGCAGGCAGCCCAGACCATAACTTTGCAATTTGTTTCAGTAAGTGTACAGTGAAAATTACCCAGAGTAAGTAGCAAGGGTGATTACCAGGTTTTAAAACACACATAAATCTATTCACAAAATGACACAATGAAACACAAAGAACAGAATAAAGAACCCCTACAGATCTTAGTCTATCCAAACTAGACTTAATTATGCTGTTCCGAATATACACAACAGACACAATAAGTAACCCCCCCCCCCCCAAAAGACCACTTAAAAAAAAGGAACAGATGCTAACAGGTTGAAGTTAAAAGGACAGAAGGAGAGACAGAGCGCCTGTTCACACAGCTAGTTCTGAACACTCAACTAGTTCTGGACTGAAATGCTCAGCTAGAGAGCTAACCACTCCCCTTTCATTGTATAGGTCACTTCCAAAACATGACCACTTTGTCCTGAAGTCTCACCTGTTAACATATAAACAAAAAGGTCTTACTATACCCTTTAATCTCTGTACCAAACCAGTCTAACCCGTTTACGACCACTCCAAAAAAGATCAAGGACACAACATCCTTGAGAAAAGGAACAGCTTTTAGAGAGAAAGGGACCAGCTTTGTGGCAGATTTTAATTATTGATTTATTTTTATCCTTTTCCAATTTTACAGTGAACTATATTATATTATGATTGCTATTTCCTAAATGTTCCTTATTCTGATATTCCCTACTTTGCCTGCTTCATTTCATCAGACCAAATCCAGTACAGCTTCTGCGAGGACTGAAAATGTACTTGTCCAGAAGATTCTCCTGCACACATTACAGTAAATTATTCCCTTCCATGCTCCACACTTTATGTTTGTCCCAGTCTACCGGGATAATAGAAATAGAAATCACCAACTATGACCACCCGTTCTTGTCCTGCAGATTTCCATAATCTGCCTATAAATGCTTACTTCTACTTCCTCTCCACAGTTTGGAGGTCAATAATAAATACCCAAAAGGTGATTGCTCCCTTCCTGTGTCTCACCTCTGCATGGACTCTAATTCAGGAATTGCATCTCGCTCAGGGGCTATGATACAATCTTTGGCGAAGACTGCTTTTTTACCTCCCTTTTTACCCACCCTGTTTCTACTAAAAACCTTATAACCCAGGCTGTTAAGTAACCCGTCCTGTTCTGGCTTGAGTCACCGATGTAAAATCAATGACTGCCGATGCTGAAAACCAGATTCTGGATCAGTGCTGCTGGAAGAGAACAGCAATTCAGGCAGCTTCCAAGGAGCTTCGAAATTGACATCAGGAATAAAGGCAGAGAGCCT
>NW_025155321.1:0-1441 GCF_004010195.1 Chiloscyllium plagiosum
TTAAATTCCCAAGTCAAGATTGTGTTTATTACTGTAACAATTAAGGGCAATCTGAGCATGGGCTTCTGTGGGTCCCTTCCATTGTCCACACCTTTCTTATGTGAAATCTTTATTTTACCCTGACCCTTGCATTTTCCCAACCACCTCTATCCATTTGTCTGTGCTCCCTTTCATTTGAGGTGCCCTTGAGTTTTGCCATTGGTCTTCTCAGAGGCAACTACTTGAAATAATTTCTGAAAATCCACGTCAATCATGTAAACTTTTTCCCACTAATCTGCTCTTTTACAAATACAACCTTGTCAAATTGTTTGATCGTTCACAACCTGCTCATTAGAAATTCATGCTCATTTCTCCTGATTAGCTACTGTCTCTTCAAGTGCTCATACTTCACTCCATATTGTTCACTCTAAATTTACCAACAAATGAAGCAAAACTAACTAATCACAAAATTCCTGTTTTGCTTTTTTTGAACGAGGAGTTCGCTGTCCGATAATCCTCTGGTCGAATTTTAGGATGTAATAATTGGAGCCATGATAGTTTGCTTTCTATTTGCAGCATGTCCCATAGGTGTCATTCATTTTGTTTCAAAGATTTGCCTCCTTTTATGTTGTGGTGCCTTCCTTAGTATTATGCAGGTAATCTTATCTAATACATCTGCACCTACCCTTGGTAGTTCTGCAATCCTATTAAACCCCCTCTCTAATCTCTCTTTTGCCTTTTCTCCTGTAATCGTTGATATTCTAAATGTATCCTTGGTTCAGATCGTGGTAAGTTGTTATTTTATGTATTTTGAACAGTATTCCCTTTTGTTTTCACTGTAGCAATCTAACAAACATTTTTTGCGGGGGGAGAGGACGTATCTAATATAATCTTTTCTCTGTTACTCTTTTCCTTCTTCCAGCTTGTATTTAACATGACGAGAGAAATTTTCACTGAGATGTTTTCTGAAGATCCCAGTTTCAGCCGACCTCCATGGATGAAGCCAAGCCAAATTAGCTCTGTTTTTTTCAAACAAGCGAGGAACCCACAGAATTTAAATGAAGCGAAGGTAATAACTCCATGTAATCCCTTTGTCCTACTTGTCAGTAATAATGTTGCAAGTGTGATGCTGGTTGGAGTTAAAATATGTAGATCGATTAAGTGAGTGACTCACCTTGTAAAGAGTGGCCACTATCCTGACTTGAAATCTGTCACTGCTTCTGGGAAGTCCCTCCCGAATGAGATTGTGGGTCTTGCTCAGCACCATATTCTCAAGGACAACTAGGAAGGGGCAATAAGTGCTGGCCAGACAATGATGCCCACATTCCATAAACAAACAAAAGAAAATATTTTCCTCTAAGCTCATTGAACACCAAGAAACTCCATTTTAATTCTAAACTCCTCAATAAACATGTTTTTAAAATGACTGTCAGGCTCTGGGCATCGCCGGCTGGCCAGCATT
>NW_025155322.1:0-1441 GCF_004010195.1 Chiloscyllium plagiosum
AACTGCTCCAAAACATGATTCAGGATATCTGGTAACAACTCACGCACGTTGAGGACGTTGAGGACAGCGCGGACTGAGCTGTCTCCATTGGTAGAGTACCACACAGTAACAGTGAAGATCTTTTGATGTCATCCTCGAAGGTGCATGCTCCAAAAAGCTGAAGACTGCGGGAATCTGCTGTGGTCAGCGCTAACACAGAGGCCCAGCGGGAGACTGGTCGGCCCAAAAACCAGAAATCAATGGATAAAAAGATTATTCTTTTTAGAAGAATCCGATTAAGACGATCATCTTAACACCTCCTGGGGAGAAAATGGATGTGGGAGAGCGGACAGTCTCAACTTGTTCCAGCATTTACAATCTTGGTCCGTGTGACAACAAAAGCAGAAACCTGGAACTGTTTATCTTGCTTTTGAAAAATAGGTTAGTAAATTTTGAAGATCATAGATATTTCTTACTGGTGTTCATGAAATGATCAAGAGCAGAGTACGGTTCCCTGAGTATGGTCTGACTTCTGGGTTGTGGACTGTGATATTCTGCTCACATGATCTGAACACATACAAAGAAATGGGCGGCACGGTGGCACTGTGGTTAGCACTGCAGCCTCACAGCGTTCAATTCCCGCCTCAGGCGACTGACTGTGTGGAGTTTGCACATTCTCCCCGTGTCTGCATAGGTTTCCTCCGGATGTTCCGGTTTCTTCCCACAGTCCAAAGATCTACAGATTAGTGAATTGCCCATGCTAAATTGCCCGTAGTGTTAGGTAAGGGGTAGATGTAGATGTAGGGGTATGGGTGGGTTGCGCTTCGGCGGGGCAGTGTGGACTTGTTGGGCCGAAGGGCCTGTTTCCACACTGTAAGTAATCTAATCTAATAAATGACTCTGTGACAAGATCTGCTGAATCGGATTCCGTGAAGAACAGAAGCCGATGGAATGAAAAGAGTCTTAAGAGCGGAAATGTAGCAATTTTTTTTCCAGACTCGAGGAGAGTGGATAAGTATTGTTTCTCGGGGTCAATATCTGTACAAGTAGACTGAATCAGCGTTGGGTATTATTGTACTGCATCTTTTGTACAATGGTGCAAAAGCACGGAACTTTTGTATAGAGGGGACAACTTCAAAATTCTCAATGAGGCAAAACACACAAAGGAGGCAACCAATTAAGTAACTACACAATTTGGTGTTACGTCATGTGGTAAACTTCCCTGCTCAAATTTCTGTCTAATTCCTAAGACTGAGATTCGAACAGTGAATGGTCTATGTCAATAAAAACTGCTCTGGTCTCAAAACTTGAGCATTTCATACGCCCTCTTATGTATGTCTAGCAATAGTAATTGAACCCTCACTGTGTTATTCTAGCACACGTAGAGAATAAATAACTATAAGAACAACAGTCATGTATGTGACTGGGGTTTGACCTGATTCTGTTACAGCCAATCGATTCA
>NW_025155323.1:0-1442 GCF_004010195.1 Chiloscyllium plagiosum
ATCAGGGATATCTGCTGCAATTGTACAGGGATTTGATGAGACCACACCTGGAGTATTGTAGGCACTTTTACAGAATCCCTATGGTGTGGAAACAGGCCCTTTGGCCCAACAAGTCCATATTGACCCTCTGAAGAGTAACCCATCCAGACCCAAGCCCTATGTTCTGCACCTAACCTACATATCCCTAAGCACTATGGACAATTTAGCATGGCCAATACACCTGACCTGCACTGTGGGAGGAAACCAACGCAGATACAGGGAGAATGTGCAAACTCCACACAGACAATCACCTGAGGCTGGAATCGAACCCGGGTTCCTGGTACTGTGAGGCAGCAGTCCTAAGCACTGAACCACAGTGCCACCTTCTCTGAGGAAGAATATTCTGGCTATGGAGGGAGTGCAACAAAAGTCTAGCAGATTGATACCTGGGATGGCAGGATTGACATATGAAGAGAGATTGGATCAGTTAGGACTATATTTACTCAGGTTTAGCACAATTGGGGGGAAATTCTATAGCTCTTAGGGCGAAAGCAGTCAAAGGATATGTGGTGAAAGTTGAAACAGAGTACAGATACACAATTCTTTATCCAAAATCCTTGGCCCCAGTTGTCTTCTGGAATTTGGAATTTTTCGGATTTTGGAGTCAATGAAATTTTTAAAAGCTAGCAGCAGACACACATGTGTGAATAGTACAAGTGCAGAGACACAATTGACACCTGTCAGTGGCCACACCGCCACGTCATATCTGAGTGTCGTGGTTCAAGTGAGTGTGGAGTTGGGTCGCCTGTTCACACACCAAAATGACACTCCACACTTCACTTAAAAAATTTCAGATTTCAGAACTTTTTTGATTTTGGAATTTCAGACAAAGGATTATGTGCCTGCGCTGCATTGGATGATCAGCCATGATCATGTTGAATGATAAATCAGGCTGGAAGAAACAAATGACCTATTCCTGCAAGGTTTGGGAAGGTTTGTAGCTCAGGTTGAGGTTTAGGGTGTAGCTTTGCTCGCTGAGCTGTAGGTTTGATATCCAGACGTTTCATTACCTGGCTAGGTAACATCATCAGTGGCGACCTCCAAGTGAAGTGAAGTTGTTGTCTCCTGCTTTTTATTTATCTTTCTCCTGAATGGGGTTCCTGGGGTTTGTGGTGATGTCATTTCCTGTTCGTTTTCTGAGGGGTTGATAGATGGTATCTAGATCTATGTGCTTGTTTATGGCATTGTGGTTGGAGTGCCAGGCCTCTAGGAATTCTCTGGCATGTCTTTGCTTAGCCTGTCCCAGGATAGATGTGTTGTCCCAGTTTAAACGGTGTTTTTTTTCCTCCGTGTGTAGGGCTACGAGGGAGAGAGGGTCGTATCTTTTTGTGGCTAGCTGGTTTTCGTGTATCCTGGTAGCAATAAAGAGATGATAATGACAGTGCATAGAGAGATTATAGGGA
>NW_025155324.1:0-1442 GCF_004010195.1 Chiloscyllium plagiosum
CACGCATTTCACAAGTTTCACACAATGTCTCTAACAAACTGCACACGTTAACTACATGAACCAAACTGCCCGGCCTAATTCAATGAGTACAGCTTCTCTCATTCATTCAATGTGTCAAGCTCACCGTTTTCATTAAATAAAACAACCTGCATTCATTGAATCATTGAATCAAAATACAATAATTGATTCAGTGAACCAAACCTTATTCCTTTTTCAATCGAACAAACCTAACTCACTTATTTAGTGAATCCTACTACACTCAATGAAACAGACTGCACATGATAATTCAAAGAATAGAGATACTCTCATTCGTTCAATGCCACAAGCTTAACGCATTGATTCAATCAAACAAATTGCACACATTTAGTTCATGAAGCAAACTGCATTTGTCAATTTAATGAATACAGCCACTCTTCTTCGCCCAATGTCACATGCTTCACACATTGTTTCAATCAAACTGCACACATTCTCTCCATGAACCAAACTGTACGTGTTAATTCAATGAGAGAGTTTCTCTCATTCATTCAACGTATCAAGCTCAACGCTTCCTTTCAATTATACAAACTGCACTCATTGAATCATAGATTCTACTACGATTATTTGTTGTTTCAATCGAACAAACGTAACTCACTTATTTAGTGAATCCTACTGCACCCATTCATTCAATGAAATGCACTGTATGTCTTTAATAAAAGACTAGACCTCCGGCCATTCATTCAATTCAACGAGCAAAACGCATTCAGTCAATGGAGCAAACTGCACTCATTTATTCAAAGATGCAGACCCCGTCTTAATTCAATGAGTATAGCTTTTCACATTCATTCAATGGGTCAAGCTAATCGCTTTCATTCAATCGAACAAACTTAATCGCGTCGTTAGTGAATCCTTCAACACTCAATCAATCATACAGCATATGATAATTTAATGAGTAGAGGTATTCTCATTCGTTCAAAGCCACAAGCTTAACGCATTGATTCAATCAAACAAATTGCACACATTTAATTCATGAAGAAAACTGCATTTGTCAATTCAATGAATACAGCTACTCATTCATTCAATGACACAAGCTTCACACATTGTTTCAATCAGAAAGCACACATTCACTCCATGAACCAAACTGCACGTCGAAATTGAATGAGTAGAGCTTCTCTCATTCATTCAATGTGTCAAGCTTAAGGTTTTCATTCAAAGAAACACACTTTTCTTGTTTGTTAATCATTGAATTAAATGACAATAATTGATTCAATGAATCATCCGTTATTCCATGTTTCAATGGAACAAACGTAACTCACTTTTTTAGTGAATCCTGCTGCACTCGTTCATTCAATGAAACAGACTGCACATGATAATTCAATGAGTAGAGGTTCTCTCATTCGTTCAAAGTCACAAGCTTAACGCATTGATTCAATCAAACTGCATTCATTGAATCATTGAATCAAACT
>NW_025155325.1:0-1442 GCF_004010195.1 Chiloscyllium plagiosum
CACCGCCCCCAGCCTGACCCTCATTGCAGTCTACACACCTCCCCAACCTGCCCCTCACTGCCACCCACATACTGAGCCAGCCTGACCCTCGCCACTGTTACCCACTGCCCCCAGCCTGAACCTCGCCGCTGTCCACACACCGCCCCCTGCCTGAACCTCACCGCTGTCCACACACTGTCCCCAGCCTGACCCTCACCATGGTCCAAGACCGCCCCCAGCCTGACCCTCACCGCCGTCAAACAGCGCCGCAGCCTGACCCACAATTCCACCTGCACACCGCCCCCAGCCTGACCCTCACCGCCGTCAACACACCGCCCCAACCCTGACCCTCACCGCTGTCCAACACTGCCCAAAGCATGACACTCGTTGCCATCCAACAGCGCCCCGGCTTGACGCTCACCACCATCCACACACCGCCCCAAGCCTGACCCTCACCGCCGTCCACAAACCGCCCCAATCCTGACACTCATTGTTGTCCAACACCACCCCCAGCCTGACCCTCGCCGCCATACACACACCGCCCCAAGCCTGACCCTCACCGCCGTCTGCACACCGCCCAAGCCTAACACTCATTGCCTTCTGCACACCGTCCCCAGCCTGACCCTTGCTGCCGTCTGCACACCGCCCAAGCCTGACACTCATTGCTGTCTACTGGCTGCCCCCAGCTTGACCCTTGCCACCATCCACACACCACCCCAAACCTCACCCTCACCGCTGTCCAACACTGCCCCAAGCCTGACCCTCACTGCCGTCGACACACCGCCCCAAACCTGACCCTCACTGCCGTCCAATACTGTCCCAAGACTAACATTCATTGCCGTCCAACACTGCCCCCAACCTGACCCTCACCGCCTCCACACACCGTCCCCAAACCTGACACTCATTGCCGTCCAACACTGCCCTAAGCTTGACCCTCACCTATGTGTACACACCGCCCCAAACCTGACACTCACTGACCCAAAACACCGCCGTCCACCCTGACCCTCACCGCCATCCACCCGCCGACCCCAGCCTGACCCTCACCACCGTCCAAACACTACTCCCAGACTGACCCTCACCAACGTCCAACACCGCCCCCTATGTGACCCTCATCGACGTACAACACTGCACCCTTCATGACCCTCATTGATGTCCAACACTTCCCCCAGGCAGACTCTCACCACTGTCGACACACCGCCCCCAGCATGATCTTCACCGCCGTTCAACGTTGCCCCCAGCCTGACCCTCACCACAGTCCACACACCGTCCCAAGCCTGACACTCAACGTTGTCCACACACCGCACCAAGACTGACCATCACTGCTGTCGGCACACCACCACCAACCTGACCCCCACCGCTGACCACTCACTGCCCCCTGCCTGACTCTCACCACCATTCAACACCACCCCCAGTCTGAACATCATCGCCCCCAGCCTGACCCCCTCCGTTGTCCACACACCTCC
>NW_025155326.1:0-1442 GCF_004010195.1 Chiloscyllium plagiosum
TATGTAGCTCTGGGCAGTTAATACTGATGCCCGTATCCCATGAATGGATAGAAAAATAAGCATAGGAAAACCAGTAGGCAGACAGCCATTGTATGGAGCTGGTATGAATGCTCCTGTGAATTGTTAATTTTGATGAGCACAGGTTTTCACCGAACCTAACTGGTGCTCAGTTAATTTTAATGTATGTGAATGATCTGAACAGTGAACGACCATTTCCAAAAACTGATCAAAACAATTTCCCCAAACTAAGCAGTGTGGGACATGAACTGCAAAAAAGTTATTGTGTGCAATTGTATCATAGAGTCATACAGCACAGAAACAGACCCTTTGGTCCAACCAGTCCATGCCGACCGTATTCCCAAACAAAACTAGTCCCGCCTGCCTGCATTTGGCCCATATCCCTCCAAGCTTTCTATTCATGTACTTATCCAAATGTCTTCTAAATGTTGCAACTGTACCTGCATTCACCACTTCCACTGGCAGCTCATTCCACACACTAACCACTCTCTACGTAAAAAAGTGTCCTTTTTAAATCTTCTCTCCTCTCGCCTTTAAAAAATGACCCCAGGTTTTGAACTCCCCCACCTTAGGGAAAAGGTCCACTCAGAAACAGACTTTAACATGCATTTGCTCATTTCAGTTTTGAAAGAGAACAAGCCCCTAATTAACCAATTACCAGTTATCAAAATCACTCATGGCCACACGAGGAGCTATTAGTGCCAAATGCTTAGCTCACAAATTATTATCTTGTTTATGTCCTCTCCTCCCCAGCCCCATCCTTTAAAAATAATACTGTCTAATTTATTATTGAAACTAAATAATGATAGAGAGATAAGCTCATCAGGTACTCTAAATTATTTGTTGGCGGGACAAATTCTTCTGTGAGTTGCACCTTGAAAATTCAACAGTGACAGGATTTATTGTATTTATGTAACAAAACC
This sequence comes from Chiloscyllium plagiosum, assembly GCF_004010195.1. Classification (NCBI taxonomy): domain Eukaryota; kingdom Metazoa; phylum Chordata; class Chondrichthyes; order Orectolobiformes; family Hemiscylliidae; genus Chiloscyllium; species Chiloscyllium plagiosum. The sequence continues at coordinate 942 of NW_025155326.1, forward strand.
AGAAAGTGTTGGAAAACCACAGCAGATCTAGCTTCATCTGTGGAGAGAGAAACAGGGTTAATGTTTCACATCAAAAGACTCTTCTTCAGAAAATTCAAAAGTTCCGTAATGCAATATATCTTCCTCTAATCTAAAAACCATGCCTCATCAGTAGATAATCTAGGAGGGTGTATCTCCCATCGCAAATCACTTGGATAGACCCAAGGCAAAACATAGACAAAAGAGGATTGGTGATAGTGGATTGTCCCAAGCATCCCTTACCCAGTACTGCACCGAAGAAGCAGATGCAGAACCAGGCACAGATTCCGTTAGTACTGTCCAGGCTGGCACTCTGTAACAAGGGAAGTTGAGTTTTTTATATTTCAGATTTCTTTCCCCAAGAGCGTGCGGTAATCAGTTCTCCTGTGAATGACTTGCCAAAGCACCACGAGATCCAAGATTTGGAGATGCTGGTGTTGGACTGGAGTGTACAAAGTTAAAAATCACACCACACCAGATTAT
>NW_025155327.1:0-1442 GCF_004010195.1 Chiloscyllium plagiosum
GTTTAGTCCTGAGGGAGGGCCGCGCTGTCAGGATCTTAGGTCTGAGGGAGGGCTGCACTGTCAGGAGTTTAGTACTGAGGGAGGGCCGCGCTGTCAGGAGCTTAGGTCTGAGGGAGGGCTGCACTGTCAGGAGTTTAGTCCTGAGGGAGGATCACACTGTCAGGGGTTTAGTACTGAGAGAGAGCCACACTGTCAATAGTTTAGTCCTGAGGAGGGCTGCACTGTCAGGAGTTTAGTTTTGAGGGAGAGCCGCACTGAAAGGAGTTTAGTACTGAGGGAGGGTCACACTGTCAGGGGTTTAGTACTGAGGGAGGGCCGCAATGTCAGGTGTTTCGTACTGAGCGAGGGCCGCACTGTCAGGTGTTTATTCCTGCGGGAGGGCCGCACTTTCAGGTGCTTAGTGCTAAGGGAGGGCCACACTGTCAGGAGTCTAGTACTGAGGGAATGCCGCAGGGTCAGGAGTTTATTTCTGATGGAGGGCCACACTGTCAGGAGTTTAGTACTGACGGAATTCTGCACTGTCAGGAGTTTAGGAGGGCCGCAATGTTAGGTGTTTAGTTCTGAGGGAGGGCCACGCTGTCAGGTGTTTACTTCTGAGGGAGGGCCGCGCTGTCAGGAGTTTAGTACAGAGGGAAGGCCGCACTGTCAGCAGTTTATTAATGAGGGAGGGCTGCACTGTCAGGAGTATATTACTGAGGGAGGGCCGCACTGTTAGTAGTTTAGTTCAGAGTGAAGGCCGCACTTTCAGTTGTTTAGTACTGAGGGAGGACCGCCCGGTCAGGAGTTTAGTTCTGAGGGAGGGCCGCAATGTCAGGTGTTTAGTTCTGAGGGAGGGCCACGCTGTAAGGTTTTAGAACTGAGGGAGGGCCGGCCGTCAGGAGCTTAGTTTTGAGGGAGGGCCGCATTGTCAGGAGTTTAGTACAGACGGAATGCTGCATTGTCAGGAGTTTAGTACTGAACGAGGGCCGCACTGTCAGGTATTTAGTTCTGAGGGAGGGCCTCAATATCAGGTGTTTAGTTCAGAGGGAGGGCCGCACTGTCAGGAGTTTAGTTCTGAGGGAGGGCTGCATTGTCAGGAGTTTAATACTGAGGAAGGGCAGCACTGCCGGGAGTGTATTACTGAGGGAGGGCCGCACTGTCAGGAGTTTACTTCAGAGGGAGGGCCACAATGTCAGGAGTTTATTACTGAGGGAGGGCTGCGCTTTCAGGAGTATATTACTGAGGGAGGGCCGTGCTGTCAGGAGTTTAGAACTGAGGGAGGGACGCACTGTCAGGAGATTAATACTGATGGAGGGCCACAATGTCAGGTGTTTAGTCCTGAGGGAGGGCCGCGCTGGCAGGTGCTTAGTTTTGAGGGAGGGCCACACTGTCAGGAGTTTAGGACTGACGGAATGCTGCACTGTCAGGAGTTTAGTTCTGAGGGAGGGCCACGCTGTAAGGTG
>NW_025155328.1:0-1442 GCF_004010195.1 Chiloscyllium plagiosum
TATTTTAGTTGAGTGTGGAGTTGGGGCGACGGAAAATTTTTTATAAAAGAGATTCATTCTAAAGAGCACAAAAGTTGTTCTCTCGCTGTGTGTCTTCGGGAGTGCGTGTAATTTCAAGACCCGTGGAGAAGACACAGTGAAATTGCTATAGAAACTCAGCAACTCTGGAAGCAACTGTGGAGTCAGAGAATGTACGGTCAATGTTTCGAGTCCACTGTAACCGTCTTCAGAACACATTTCCTCCTGCACAGAGCAATCGAGTCATTTTACAAGCATTTCCAATAACTCTTCCATCAAGACATGCATCAATGAGCGCTGACCCTGACTGGTTAATCAGATTAACCGAATTGAGGCTGATGGAAAGAGAACTGGATTGAGAAGGGCAACACTGGGCAGCAAGGTCCTTCATAAAGATTTCAGAAGTAGTTTTCGCCTTTATCGCTCTCTCTCTCTCTCTTCCTCTCTTCCGAGCTTAATTTAAAGGTAAGCTCAGAGGTGGAAGAATTTCTTGTTGACTGTAGAGAAGTGAGTTACACTTTGGACTGCCGGTGTGGACTTGTTAGACCGAAAGTCCTGTTTCCATGCTGTCGGGAATCTAATCTAATAACTGTGTACTGGTTCTCTTGCGAAAATTATTTTGCCAGAATGTTGTTGCAATGTCTGCTTCAGAAACAGTGGCTAAACAGCATTGAGATCATTGAATTGTTGCCTTTTGTTGAAGTAAACAAAAACAGCATATATGGGTGGACTCATTCTCACCGGGAAACAGGTTTTTAGTTTTCGCGTCACTTTAAGTCGGGGTGGGATTTGGAAAGATATTGAAGCTCATAGACACAGATCTGCCCCGTTTGCTGAAAAAAAACTTGCGTACTCTGTCTGCTGCTCCAGAGTTTTTCTTTATTTTTTGATTTTTCCTTTCTTCATGACTGAAGATAGCAGGTTAAAATGAAGAATCTGTGTTTATGGGAGAAGAAAACCCAGCAAATACTGGGATAAAAAGCAGGGTTGGCAGCATCTCGAGAGAGTTACCCGAGTTAATGTTGCGTCTCCAGTCACACTTCTTCGGAAATCATGGTTTTTGTCCTTTCTTCATGACTGAAGATAGCAGGTTAAAATGAAGAATCTGTGTTTATGGGAGAAGAAAACCCAGCAAATACTGGGATAAAAAGCCAGCAGGGTTGGCAGCATCTCGAGAGAGTTACCCGAGTTAACGTTGCGTCTCCAGTCACACTTCTTCGGAAATCATGGTTTCTGGTGGTGCTGCTACATTTTAACAGTTGAGGATTAATAGTTGAACAAAGTATACGTTTGGTCAACCATTTAATGGAGTGGAAGTGATGCCAATTTTGCATTCTTTGCGGTGTGTTAACTTTTTTTTAAAGAAGAAAGTGTGTTTTGCTTAAAGCCTCGTAGCTTGAAGAGATCAATCACATCTGGAACAC
>NW_025155329.1:0-1442 GCF_004010195.1 Chiloscyllium plagiosum
GGGTCCTTGAAGACAGAAACAGGGGAATATATTAGGGGGAACAAAAATGGCAGAAGAATTGAATTGGTACTTCAGATCTATGTTCACTGGGGAAGACACAAGCAATCTCCCTGAGGTAACAGTGGCTGAAGGACCTGAACTTGAGAATTTCTATCTGCCAGGAATTGGTGTTGGAGAGACTGTTAGGTCTGGAGGTTGATAAGTCCCCAGGGCCTGATGGTCTACATCCCAGGGTACTGAAGGAGGTGGCTTGGGAAATCGTGGATGCGTTGGTGATTATTTTCCAGAGTTCAATAGATTCGGGATCAGTTCCTGCGGATTGGAGGGTGGCTAATGTTGTACCACTTTTTAAAGAAAGGTGGGAGAGAGAAAGCAGGAAATTATAGACCAGTTAGTCTGACCTCAATGGGAAAGATGCTGGAGTCTATTATAAAGGATGAAATTACAACACATCTGGATAGTAGTAACAGGATAGGTCAGAGTTAGCATGGATTTGTGAAGGGGAAATCATGCTTGACTGATCTGAAATGTTTGAGGATGTAACTCTGAAGATGGACGAGGGAGATCCAGTAGATGTAATGCACCTGGACTTTCAGAAAGCTTTTGATAAAGTTAGGAGGTTTTGATAGGAGGTTAGTGAGCAAAATTAGGGCGCATGGTATTGGGGGCAAAGTAACCAACGTGGATTGAAAGTTGATTGGCTGACAGGAAACAGTAGTGATAAACGGCTCCATTTCAGAATGGCAGGCAGTGACCAGTGGGGTACTGCAGGGATCAGTGCTGGGACCGCAGCTTTTTACAATGTATGTTAATGATATAAAAGATGGTATTAGTCATTAACATTAGTAAATTTGCTGATGATACTAAGCTAGGTGGCAGGGTGAAATGTGAGGAGGATGTTAGGAGATTACAGGGTGACCTGGACAGGTTAGGTGAGTGGTCAGATGCAGTTTAATGTGGATAAATGTATGGTTATCCACTTTGGTGGCAAGAACAGGAAGGCAGATTATTACCTAAATGGAATCAATTTAGGTAAAGGGGTAGTACAAAGAGATCTGGGTGTTCTTGTACATCAGTCAATGAAGGTAAGCATGCAGGTGCAGCAGGTAGTGAAGGCGGCTAATAGCATGCTGGCTTCCATAACAAGAGGGATCGAGTATAGAAGCAAAGAGGTTCTTCTGCAGCTGTACAGGGCCCTGGTGAGACCACACCTGGAGTATTGTATGCAGTTCTGGTCTCAAATTTGAGGAAAGACATTCTGGCTATTGAGGGAGTGCAGCGTAGGTTCACAAGGTCAATTCCTGGAATGGCAGGACTATCTTACGCTGAAAGACTGGAGCGACTGGGCTTGTACACCCTTGAGTTTAGAAGGCATCTGATTGAGACATAAGATTATTAAAGGATTGGACACGCTGGAGACAGGAAGCATGTTTCCACTGATG
>NW_025155330.1:0-1442 GCF_004010195.1 Chiloscyllium plagiosum
ACGGTCGGCCATTTTGTCAAGGGCTTGACTGCAAAATGGCTGCCGGACCATGTGACAGGCATGAACGGTACGGTGGTGTCCCATTCCATGGCATGACCTGTGGAGGAAGAGTATTTGGGGTCATAAACAAGGGGCAAGGGGCAAGTTCGACAAAGGGAGTCGCTAACTGACACACTCTGTCCTGGGATTGGGAAGGGGGACGGTGTAGAGGGAGCTTTACTCTGTATCTAATCCTGTGTTCGACTCCCACCACGGCCTCCCCACTGATTAAGGGGAAAATACCTCACATCGGGGTTGGGGGAGGTGGGGGGTCACTTATTGAGGGAGGGGGGGACCGGGTAGGGGTCTGCGGTCCTTACCCGCCACCCCACCCCCACACCCACCTCCAAAGTCTGGGCCTACATGACCCAGAAGACCTCTAGGCATATTCAAAATGGCCGACAACCGCCATTTTGTGGCAGCGCCAATCCTTGTGGGGGTGGGACACCATGGTGGCCAGGGGTAACCAAACACTGGAGGGGGGAGAGTGAGGGGGAGGGGGGTTCTCTGGTAGATTTTGATCCCCCCCCCCCCCCCCCAAACCCAGTCAGTCACTTGACGTCATTCGTCGCCAACTACCTCCAAGCCTGGAATGCAGTGGTCCGAGAGGTCAGAGTGTGTGTTCCGGGACAGATCCATGATGACGAAGGAAGGGGAAGGGAAAGGGGGAGGTGGGGGTGGGGGTGGGGGTGCATTCGAGGGTGTATGTATGACTGAAGGGTCTGCCTTCCCTCCAACTCAGAGATCCCACGCTGAGACGGGCTTTTCCGCCTCTTGTCGGGAGGCGATCCCGGAATTCGAGGGGTTTTCCGGCAATCCGGAGTTTCCTCAGGGAATTTTCCGACTGGGGAGGAAAAGGGTGGGGCCTCACTCTCTCGGGGCCCAATTGACTCGGCTTTCTGACTCAGTCAGGAGCACCTCATGACTAGGCCCGAATCCACACACACAGGGCCTGTACTCCTCACTGACACTCCCAGGCTCCCTCAGCACTGACCCTCTGATAGTGCCCGTTCCCTCAGCACTGACCCTCCGACAGCGCCCACTCCCTCAGCACTGACCCTCCAACAGTGCCCACTCCCTCAGCACTGACCCTCCGACAGCGCCCACTCCCTCAGCACTGACCCTCTGACAGTGCCCACTCCCTCAGCACTGACCCTCCCACTTTGTGTTCTGTAGCTTATAGGGATGGGTCTTCAGGTGTCCCAGTGCCATAGTATCCTGACAATGTGGGAAAAGGCCATTCAGCCCATCGGGTCTATACTGACCCTCCTCAGAGTATCCCACCCAGACCCGCCCCACTATCCCTACGTTTCCCAGGGCCAATCCACCCTAACCTGCACATCCCTGGGCACCACGGGACAATTTAGCCTGGCCAATCCACCCTAACCTACACATCCCTGGGC
>NW_025155331.1:0-1442 GCF_004010195.1 Chiloscyllium plagiosum
CATGTACAGAACACAATGGCGTGTTACGCTGTTTCTGGAAACCGTGATCTCTGTGTGTGCTTGTACAGAACACAATGGCGTGGTACGCTGTTCCTGGAAACAGTGATCTCTGTGTGTGTGTATACAGAACACAATTGCTTGGTACGCTGTTCCTGGAAACAGTGATCTCTGTGTGTGCATGTACAGAACACAATGGCGTGGTACGCTGTTCCTGGAAACAGTGATCTCTGTGTGTGCATGTACAGAACACAATGGCGTGGTACGCTGTTCCTGGAAACAGCGATCTCTGTGTGTGCATGTACAGAACACAATGGCGTGGTACGCTGTTCCTGGAAACAGTGATCTCTGTGTGTGCTTGTACAGAACACAATGGCCTGGTACGCTGTTCCTGGAAACAGTGATCTCTGTGTGTGTGTATACAGAACACAATGGCATGGTACGCTGTTCCTGGAAACAGTGATCTCTGTGTGTGCATGTACAGAACACAATGGCGTGGTACGCTGTTCCTGGAAACAGCGATCTCTGTGTGTGCATGTACAGGACGCAATGGCGTGGTACGCTGTCCCTGGAAACAGTGATCTCTGTGTGTGTGTATACAGAACACAATTGCTTGGTACGCTGTTCCTGGAAACAGTGATCTCTGTGTGTGCATGTACAGAACACAATGGCGTGGTACGCTGTTCCTGGAAACAGTGATCTCTGTGTGTGTGTATACAGAACACAATTGCTTGGTACGCTGTTCCTGGAAACAGTGATCTCTGTGTGTGCATGTACAGAACACAATGGCGTGGTACGCTGTTCCTGGAAACAGTGATCTCTGTGTGTGCATGTACAGAACACAATGGCGTGGTACGCTGTTCCTGGAAACAGTGATCTCTGTGTGTGCTTGTACAGAACACAATGGCCTGGTACGCTGTTCCTGGAAACAGTGATCTCTGTGTGTGTGTATACAGAACACAATGGCATGGTACGCTGTTCCTGGAAACAGTGATCTCTGTGTGTGCATGTACAGAATACAATGGCGTGGTACGCTGCTCCTGGAAACAGCGATCTCTGTGTGTGCATGTACAGAACACAATGGCGTGGTACGCTGCTCCTGGAAACAGTGATCTCTGTGTGTGCATGTACAGAACACAATGGCGTGGTACGCTGTTCCTGGAAACAGTGATCTCTGTGTGTGCATGTGCAGAACACAATGGCGTGGTACACTGTTCCTGGAAACAGCGAGCTCAGTGTGTGCATGTACAGAACACAATGGTGTGGTACGCTGTTCCTGGAAACAGTGATCTCTGTGTGTGCGTGTACAGAACACAATGGTGTGGTACGATGTTCCTGGAAACAGCGAGCTCAGTGTGTGCATGTACAGAACACAATGGCGTGGTACGCTGTTCCTGGAAACAGTGATCTCAGTGTGTGCATGTACAGAACACAATGGTGTGGTA
>NW_025155332.1:0-1442 GCF_004010195.1 Chiloscyllium plagiosum
TGCTCCCCCGTCCATTCTCTCTCTCTGTTCTCCACAGCTCCACCCAACCCCCGTCCATTCTCTGTATTCTCCCCAGGCCCACCCTCTAGCCCCCATCAATGAGAGGAAGGAATCTGGTTGGTGGCTGGGAGGAGGAGGAGGAGCTAGAAAGATAGGGAGCTTATTTGAAATTGAGTTCCCCAGTGTTGAGTCCTCCCAACTCTACGCAGCCCGGGCGGAAGATGGGATGTTGTTCCTCCAATTTGCAGTTTGATTCATTGTGGTAAGGGAGGAGGCCAAAGATGGTTATGTCAGAAAGGGAGTGGGAAGGGGAATTAAAATGGCTGGTGACTGGGAGGTCCGGTCAGCCTCTGCGGGCCCAGGTACGATGCTCAGTGAACTGTTCCCCAAGTCTCCCCGATGTGGAGAAGTCCACAATTGGCAAACACATGGCAAATGCAGTACCACAATGTAAAATTATAGCTTCTGCTGTGAAAAAAAAAACAGAAAGGAGTTGTATTGTTTAAATGGTGATATATTGGGATGTGGAGCAAGTGAGGACAGCAGATGCTGGTGATCAGAGTCGAAAAGTGTGGCAATGGAAAAGCACAGCAGGTCAGGCAGCATCCAAGGAGTAGGAGAGTTGACGTTTTGGGCATGAGCCCTTCATCAGGAATGATGTGTGAATGTACAAAGGGGGCTCAGCGTCATTCCACACCAGTCAGTACCAGTTGTCAGACAGGTGCAGCAAGCAATCAGCAAGGCAAGTGCTATGTTAACAAGACGAATTGAATTCAGAAGTGGGGATGTCTTCCTGCAGTTAGGGGATCATTGAATGTATTCAAGGCTGAGTTCCTCTGATTTTTGAACAACAAAGAAGTGGATGTTTGTGGGGAAGGCAAGGAAATGGTTTTAGAACAGTTTCAGTCCAACTAGTCCATGCTGACGATGTTCTCAAACTAAATTAGTCCCAGCTGCCTGTGTTTGGCCCATATCCCTCCAAACATTTCCTATTCATGTACTTGTCCAAATTTCTTTGAAACGTTGTTACGGTACCTGCATCCTTCCTCTGGACATTTATTCCACACACAAACCACGCTCTGTGTTTTAAAAAAAAACTGGTGCCCCTCACGTCTTTTTAAAATCTTTCTCCACTCACCGTCAAACTTTGCTCCCTAATCTTGAAACTACCCTAGAGAAAGAAGACACGCCGTTCACCTCATCTATATCCTTCATGATTTTATAAACCTCTATAAGGTCACCTCGCAACCTGCTGTGCTCCAGTGAAAAAGTCCCAGCCTATCCACTTAGATGTAGATAGATTCATATCCAGTTATGATCTGTTCGATGCTGGTGCAGGCTCCAAAGACCAAATGGCCGACTTCTGTTCCCAGTTCTCTTACTGTGTCCAGGACAGCAAGAGACTATATGACATAGGAGCTGAAAGTAGGCCATTCAGCCCA
>NW_025155333.1:0-1442 GCF_004010195.1 Chiloscyllium plagiosum
CCTTCTTTCTTGTCCACTACACCTGCAATTATGATACCATCTGCAAACTTACTAACTATATCTCCTATATTAACCGTCCAAATCATTTATATAAATGACGAAGAGTAGTGGACCCTGCACCAACCCTTGTGGCACACGTGGTCACAGGCCTCCAGTTTAAAAAACAACCCTCCAACTCCACCCTCTGTCTTCTACCATTGAGCCAGTTCTGTATCCAAATGGCCAGTTCACCGTGTATTCCGTGAGATCTAACCTTGCGAAACAGTCTCCCATGGAGAACCTTGTCGAAGTCATTATTGAAGTTCAGATAGATCACATCCATCGCACGGGTCCATCAATCCTCTTTGTTACTCTTCAGTAAACTCAATCAGGTTTGTGAGATGCGATTTCCCATGTTGAATATCCCTAATCAGTCCTTGCCTTTCCAAATACATGTACCTCCTATCCCTCAGGATTCCCTCCAACAACGTGCGCAGCATCGATGCCAGGGTCACCGGTCTACGGTTCCTTGGCATGTCCTACCTGCCTTCCTTATATAGTAGCACCATATTAAGCAACCTGTAGTCTTCTGGCACCTCACTAATTTCTCAGCAACAGGCCCAGCAATTACTTGAATAGCTTCCCACAGAATTTTCAGCGTACACCTGATCATGTCCTGGGGATTAATCCAACTTTATGCGTTTCAAGACATCCAGCACTACCTCCTCTGTAATATGGACATTTCTCAAGATGTCACCATCCATTTCTCCGGTTTCTACATCTTCCAGGTCCTTCTCCACAGTAAATACTGATGCAAAATACTCGTTTAATATCTCCCCATCGCTTGCAGCTCTACACATGGGCTGCCTTGTTGATCTTAGAGGGGCCCTATACTCTCCCTAGTTTGCCTTTTGTTTTTAACGTATTTATAAAAACCTTTCAGATTATCCTTAATCCTGCAAGGTTTGTTATTCGACTGGGACAGCATATCTATCTTGGGACAGGCTATGCAAAGACATGCCAGAGAATTCCTAGAGGCCTCGCACTCCGACCACAACGCCATAAACAAACACATAGATCTAGATACCATCTAGCAATCCCTCAGAAAACGAACAGGAAATGACATCACCACAAACCCCAGGAACCACATCCAGGACAAATATATAAATCGAAAACAGGAGACAACAGCTTCGCTTCACTTGGAGGTCGCCACTGATGGTGTTATCTAGCCAGGTAATGAAACGTCTGGATATCAAACCTACAGCTCAGCAAGTAAACCTACACACTAATCCTTAACCCTATTCGCCAAAGCTATATCGTACCCCCTTTTTGCCCTCCTGATTTCCCTGTTAAGTGCACTCCTATTGACTTTACATTCTAAGGATTTTTCAGGTTTTTGAATTGGAATAATTCAATATATTACATCTTGATAAAAAAAAACTAAAGCAGGACTTACACGAATT
>NW_025155334.1:0-1442 GCF_004010195.1 Chiloscyllium plagiosum
AAGTTGAGAGGGCAAAGATTTAAAAGGGATCTAACGGGCAACGTTTTCAAGCTGAGTGTGGTGTGTGTGTGGAATGAGCTGCCAGATGAAGTAGTGGAGACTGATACAATAACAACATTTGAAAGGCTTCCATGAATGGGATGGGTTTTGAGGGATAGGGCCCAATAGCTGGCAAATGGGACTCCAGTTGTTTAGGATTCCGAGTCGGCATGAACGAATTGGACCGAAGGTCTGTTTCTGTGCTGTCCATCTCTATGACACTAATAATTTTGTGGAGACCTAGCAGAAGCACAGATAATTGTCCTTGGAGCTGAGACGGTTAAGCAGTGATTTGGACCAGGTGCAGATTTGTTTCCAAACAATTAATTTGCAGAGAGAGAGGAATTGTTAGCACGATCACAATTTTTCGTAACTACTTTCAGGTAACTGGCAAATAATGCAGTGAAAATGGGAACATTATTTCATTCAGTAAGTTCTGCGCACCTGGAATAGGCTGAACGGCAGCTGGACACAGATTCAGCAGGTGTTCTCAAACAGATTTATAATTTTACTTTTTAAGGAAGGACTTCGTGGGCTTTGGGCAAGTGAGAGGGGAGTTGGGACAGATTTGCAGCATCTCCAGAGGGAGAGAGCACAGTCCCAATGGGCTGAATAGCCCCAGCCCCTGTGCTCTGTGATACTGCCCCATTCACTGTGAATGAAGAAGCTCATCCCAGGGCAGAGAGAGAGAGGATCCCACCACTTACCTCACAATGGGGCCCGGCTGATTGATCTCAAACAAGTACACTGTTTCGGAAAGCGTCGGAGGTCACCCTCTCAGGGGCATATCGCACTGACAAGCAAGGTACTGGTACAGAGACTGGCTGCAATGTAATGTGAGGTATATGAGGTTCCTGGTGATCGATGGTGATAGGAGATTCTCTGGTATAGGGCACAGACTGCCGTTTCTGCAGCTGACAGTGAGACATCAGAATGGGTGGTACCTCCCTGGTGCCAGGGACAAGGATGTCTCGGAGAGGGAGCAGAGTATTCTCAAAAGGGAGTATGATCAATGGGAGCTCATTATACATTAGTACCAATGACATCGGAAGAGGAAAGGATGAGGGTCTGACGAGAGAATATAGCAAATTATCCTGGAGGATAAAAAGTAGGTCTTCGTGGGGAGTAATATCTGGATTACTCTTTGTGCCGCATGCTAGTGAGAGTAGGAACAGCAGGATAGAGCAGATGAATGTGTGGCTAAGGATCTGGTGCAGGGGAGAAGGATTGCCATGTTTGGATCATTGGAATCTCTGCTGGGGTAAAATTGACGTGCATAAGAACGATGGATTGTACCTGAATTGGAAGGTGTCTAATATCCAGGCAGGGAGATTTGCTAGTGCTACTCAGGAGGCATTAAACCAGTGATGGAGTGGGGGGTAAACCTAAAGAGATAGTGAGAG
>NW_025155335.1:0-1442 GCF_004010195.1 Chiloscyllium plagiosum
CCATGACAGGGTTGTATGGAGTTGTCCTGAGAGTCGGGCAGCTTGCTATGAATAACGGTCTGTTTAAGGTTTGGCGGTTGCTTGAAGGCACGTAGTGGAGGTGTGGGGAAGGTCCTGGTGAGGTGCTCATCCTCATGGATAATGTGTTGCAGGTCACGAAGAACATGGAGTAGTTTTTCAGCTCCTGGGAAATACTGAACAACAAAGGGTACTCTTGTCGGTTGCAGCACGTGTCTGTCTCCTGAGGAGGTCATTACAGTTCCTTGCTGTGACACGTCGGAACTGGCGGTCAATGAGTTGAGCATCGTACCCCGTTCTTGTGAGGGCATCCCTGAGTACTTCCAGGTGTCCATCATGTTTCTCCTCATCTGAGCAGATCCGGTGTACGCGTTGGGCTTGTCCATAGGGGATGGCTGTTTTAATATGTTTTGGGTGGAAGCTGGAGAAGTGTAGCATTGTGAGGTTATCTGTGGGTTTGCGGTAGAGTGTGGTGCTGAGGCGTCCATCCTTGATGGAGATGCATGTGTCCAAGAATGAGATAGATAGTCGAGAGTAGTCCATGGTGAGTTTGATGATGGGATGAGACTTGTTGATATCACTGTGTAGTTTTATCAGTGACTCCTCGGCATGGGTCCAGAGGAAGAAAATGTCGTCAATATACCTGGTGTATAATGTTGGTTGGAGATCCCGCATGGGGAAGAAGTCTTGTTCGAACCTGTGCATAAAAATGTTGGCATGTTGAGGTGCAAATTTGGTCCCCATGGCCGTTCCATGTGTCTGGATGTCAAAAGTGAAGACGTTGTGCTCAAGGATAAAGCGGATGAGTTGTAGGACGGTGTTGAGATTGGCAGTTGTTGGTGTTGAGTACTGAGGCTGTTGCCGCGATGCTGTCATTGTGGGGAATGCTGGTGTAGAGTGCGGAAACATCCATTGTGACGAGGAATGTTCCCGGATCAACTGGTCCGTGGGTGCTGAGTTTCTGTAAGAAATCCGTAGTGTCGTGACAGAAGCTGGAGATCCCCTGTACAATAGGTTTCAAGATGTCTTCCACATAGCCGGAGAGATTCTCTCATAGGGTCTCATTGCCCGACACGATGGGACATCCTGGTGTGTTGGCTTTGTGTACCTTTTGGAAGGCAGTAGAAGTCACCTACACGAGAAGTACGTGGGATGAGGGCATGTAGGGAACTCTGAAGGACTGGATCCAAAGTTCTGATCAGTGTGTTTAATTCACGGTTGTGTTCTTTGGTCGGATCAGCTAGTAGTTGCCTGTAGTGTTCCTGGTTGTTCAGTTGTCGGTACACTTCCTTGCAGTAATCTGTTCTATTCCGAATGACAATGGCTCCTCCTTTATCTGCTGGTTTGATGACAATGTTGTGATTGGTTTTGAGACCCTGGTTGGCGTTGCGTTGTGAATAGGTGAGTTTTGCTCTACCTTGTGG
>NW_025155336.1:0-1442 GCF_004010195.1 Chiloscyllium plagiosum
CTTTCCACTCTCACCTTGAACTCATGACCAATAGTAATTGAGTCCCCCACTCTGGGAAAAAGCTTCTTGATATCCACCCTGTCTATACCTCACGATTTTGTAGACCTCAATCAGGTCCACCCTCAACCTCCAACTTTCTAATGAAAATAATTCTAATCTATTCAATCTCTCTGCATAACTAACACCCTCAATACCAGGTAACATCCTGGTGAACCTCCTCTGCACCCTCTCCATCTACATCCAATTGGTAATGTGGCAACCAGAACTGCACGCGGTATTTTAAATGTGGCTGAACCAAAGTCCTATACAACTGTAACATGACCTACCAACTCTTGTACTCAATACCCCAGTCCAATGAAGGAAAGTATGCCCTACGCCTTCTGGACCACTCCATCGACTTGCATTGCCATCTTCAAAGTACGATGGATCCAAACACCCGGATATCTCTGAAATTTTTCTGCAGGCCTTTCCATTTACCATATAGTTTGCTCTTGAACTGGATCTTCCAAAATTCATCACCTTGTATTTACCCATGTAGGTCTTCTATCTGCTCTTTCTCCACCCAACTCTCCAATCTATCTATATTCTGCTGCATTCTCTGACAGTCTCCTTCACTATCAGCTACTCTACCAATCTTGTCATGTTAACGATTTTCCAGTTCCCTGGGATCCCCCCGGATTCTAGCGATTCCTGTAAGATCACCACTAATGCCTCTACTATCTCTTCGGCTATCTCCCTTAGAACTCTGGGGTGTAATCCATCTGGTCCAGGTGATTTATCCACCTTCAGGCCATTCAGTTTTTCTGGTGCCTTCTGGCCACCACATTCAGCTTTGCCCCCTCAGTCTGTCAGGGATATTACCTGTGTCTTCCAATTAATATACAGGCTTAGAAACAGTGCTCCAGATTCCTGAACCCGTCAGATCTTTTTAAAATGGATATCATGATATCATCATATGCAGTGACTGTGTTTCTGGACTGGCAATCAAGGAGGATTAGTAGATAACCAAAAGATATTAGAGAAAATTGACAGTAGATAATAGATTGTTTACATTAAAATGTGCTATGACAATTTAAGAATTTGGATTGAGATTGAAATATGCAATAAGACATGGCATTGTCAACAATAACCACAAAGTTTAACTGCCCTCTTCAATGTCCAAACAAGACATTCTGGTAAACAACAAAAACAAATCATAACCTTATGAGGGCATGTCGACATGGGAAATGCTGGCTTTGTTGTTAAGGCCAGGATAATGTTTTTAGAAAGGTTCAAGACTCATTCCTTAATCCACAGAAAAATGTTTACCTGTCACACTGTTCTCCCTCTTGTGTCCTCACTGTTGTGTACTGTTTAAATTTGCCCAAGAACAGCTTGCTTGGTAATCATTGTTAAGACTAGCCAATTATTCTCTGGGACTAAAGCAACTACACAGTTAACTT
>NW_025155337.1:0-1442 GCF_004010195.1 Chiloscyllium plagiosum
GCTCCGATCTATGACCCTCCGCCTCCCGAATGATCCTAAGTTCATCCAACTCCAGCTCCAGTTCCCTAACACGGTCTGGGAGGAGCTGGAGATGGGTGCACTTCCTGCAAGTGTAATCAGCAGGGACGTCCATGGCATCCCTCATCTCACACATGTTGCAAGAGGAACATTGCACTGCCTTCACTGCCATCCCTCTGAAAGTAACCTTTTATAAAAAAATAACTGGGTCGAAAGAATACAACAAGCAAAATGCAGCACTTTCCTACTTACCACAACGGGTCTTATTATTTAGGTTAGAGGAGGAGGGCGGGTGGGAGACACTACCTCTGTAGTGCCTCGGGTTCTTCTCCTGCGCGCTTTTAAAGGGAAAAAAACTACCCGGCTGCCCCTCTGGTCTTCGTCACTTCCCCCTGCTGCTCCCGCTCTTAAGTTGCATCTTTTCTTTGGAGATTCTGTGTCACAGTGTCCTGCATGTAAAATTCTGCAGAGGTGGAGGCCAGTGACAAATCATCCACATATTGCAGGAGGGTGTTTTTGCATGGCAGGTGTAATGCTGAGAGGGGACGCTGTACTGCAGCGGCATAGACTGTGGGGCTCTCTGTGTCACCCTGGGAAGCCTGGTCGTTGTGTACTTGCAGCTGCCGTAAAGCGAAAAGGTACTGAATCTCAGGAGACAATTTGATGGAGAAAAAATACTGAGCAGAGGTCGATTGCAGAGAAACAGATGGCGGTAGCAGGGATTCTGGTGAGGGTGGCGTTAGTATCCGGGACCACTGGGGAGCAGGGAATTACAATTGCAATAACGGCTCTGAAGTCTTGGACAAAACACCACTTTCCTGGCCTCCTGGGTTTTGGGATAGGAAGGATGGGTGTATTGCAGGGGCTCGTTCTTGGAACTAGGATAACCTGCTGTCGGAGGGAGTCAATCACGGGCTTGATAACTTCTCCTGCTGCCGGCGGCAGTGGATATTGCCGGATAGATGGCAGTGTGGCTCCATGTTTGAGTGTGACAGTGGACAGTGCCTCATGGAGCATCCCTGTGTCCCTCTCTAATGGCCGTGGTAGAGTAATCAATTTTATCAATTTTGAAGGACATCCCAAATAGTCAATTCACTTGGAACCAGGTGTAAAACTCCCTTGTGAAGAGGATAACGTAACGGCTATCCTCTGTGTCATTTCCCACGGTGTCTACCGGTGACCCAGGTGTAACAAGAGCATCTCCAACCTTGTTCTTGCAGACTACGTATTTACCATGCCTTTTCAGGGTACTCTTCGTCGTTTTCGGTCCCGGGCCGTTCTCACCACGTGGTTGGGGTTGCCCAGCTCCAAAGTTGGCATTTCCCGGCTGACGGTCGATGTCCATGCCCCCATGGCCTCCTGGACGTCTTGGGATGAGATCTAAGTGCTGCATTAGGTTTCAAGGGAAAACAAACAGAGATAGA
>NW_025155338.1:0-1442 GCF_004010195.1 Chiloscyllium plagiosum
AAATATTGAGGGAGCACTTTCTGAAGTACTGAGGGAGAACTATCTGAGGAATTGAGGGAACACTTTCTGAGGGACTGAGGGAGCACAATCTGAGATATTGAGGGTTCACTTTCTGAGGTATTGAGGGAGCCCTTTCTGAGATTTTGAAGGAGCACTTTCTGAGATACTGAGGGAGAAATATCTGAGGTATTGAGGGAGCATTATCGGAGGTGTTGTGGGAGCACTTTCTGAGGAACTGAGGGTGCACTTGCTGAGGTATTGAGGGAGCACTTTCTGAGGTACTGATGGAGCACTTGCTGAGGTATTGAGGGAACAATATCTGAGGAATAAAGGGAGCATTATCTGAGGTACTGTGAGAGAACTATCTGAGCTATTGTGGGAGCACTTTCAGAGGCATTGAGGGAGCACTTTCTGAGGTACTGAGGAAGCACTTTCTGACGGAGCACTATCTGAGGTACTGAGAGAGCACTTTCTGAGGTATTGGAGTAGCACTGTCTGAGGTACTGAGGGAGCACTTACTGAGGTTTTGAGGGCGCACTGTCTGAGGTACTGAGGGAGCACATTCTGGGTTACTGAGGGAACACTTTCTGATGTACTGAGAAAGCACTATCTGAGGGACTGAAGGAGAACTAACTGAGGTATTGAGGTAGCTCTTTCTGTGGTATTGAGGGTGCACTTTCTGAAGTATTGAGGGAGCACTTTCAGAAATATTGAGGGAGCACTTTCTGAGGTATTGAGGGAGCACTTTATGAGGTACTGAGGGAGAAGTTTGTGAGATATTGAGGGAGCACTTCCAGAGGTATTGAGGGAGCACTATCTGAGGTAGTGAGGGAGAACAATCTGAACAATTGTGTGAGCAATTTCTGAGGAATTGGGGGATCACTATCTGAGGTACTGAGGGAGCAGTTTCTGAAATATTGAGGGAGCACTTTCTGAGGTACTGAGGAAGAACTATCTGAAGTATTGAGGGAGCACTATCTGAGGTTCTGACGGAGCACTATCTCAGATATTGAGGGAGCACTTTCTGAGATATAGAGGGAGCCATTTCTGAGATACTGATGGAGAACTATCTGAGGTATTGAGGGAGCATTTTCTGAGGCATTGAGGGAGCACTTTAAGAGCAATTGAGGGAACACTTTCCGAGGTACTTAGGAAGCACTTTCTGAGGTACAGAGGGAATACTTTCTGAGGTACTGAGAGAGCACTTTCTGAGATATTGGAGGAGCACTGTCTGAGGTACTGCGGGAGCATTTACTGAGGTTTTGAGGGAGCACTGTCTGAGGTACTGAGGGAGCACTTTCTGAGTTACTGAGGGAGCACTTCCTGAGGTACTGAGGTAGCACTATCTGAGGTACTGAGGTAGATCTATCTGAGGGATTGAGGAAGCTCTTTCTGAGGTATTGAGGGAACACTTTCTGAGGTATTGAGGGAGCACTTTCTGA
>NW_025155339.1:0-1442 GCF_004010195.1 Chiloscyllium plagiosum
AGAGAGAGAGATCACGAGAGCGAGAGATCGCGAGAGAGCCCGCGAGAGATCGCGAGAGAGCCCGCGAGAGATCGCGAGAGAGCGCGCGAGAGCGCGAGAGAGCGCGAGAGAGATCGCGAGAGAGCGCACGAGAGAGCGCGCGCGAGAGAGCGCGAGAGAGCGCGCGAGAGAGCGCGAGAGAGAGCGCGAGAGAGAGCGCGAGAGAGAGCGCGAGAGAGCGCGAGAGAGATCGCGAGAGAGCGCGAGATCACGAGAGCGCGCGAGATCACGAGAGCGCGCGAGATCACGAGAGCGCGCGAGATCACGAGAGCGCGCGAGATCACGAGAGCGCGCGAGATCACGAGAGCGCGCGAGATCACGAGAGCGAGCGAGAGAGATCACGAGAGCGAGCGAGATCACGAGAGCGAGCGAGATCACGAGAGCGAGCGCGCGCGAGGGTTCACGAGAGAGCGCGCGAGAGATCACGAGAGAGAGAGCGCGCGAGAGATCACGAGAGAGAGAGCTCGCGAGAGATCACGAGAGCGCGCGAGAGAGCGTGCGAGAGATCGCGAGTGAGATCGCGAGAGATCGCGAGAGAGATCGCGAGAGAGATCGCGAGAGAGATCGCGAGAGAGATCGCGAGAGAGCGCGAGAGATCGCGAGAGAGATCGCGAGAGAGCGCGAGAGATCGCGAGAGATCGCGAGAGAGCGCGAGAGATCACGAGAGCGCGCGAGATCACGAGAGCGCGCGAGATCACGAGAGCGCGCGAGATCACGAGAGCGAGCGAGAGAGATCACGAGAGTGAGCGAGAGTTCACGAGAGAGAGAGCGCGCGAGAGATCACGAGAGAGAGATTGGGAGAGAGCGAGAGAGCGCGAGAGAGCGCGAGAGAGCGCGAGAGAGCGCGAGAGAGCGCGAGAGAGCGCGAGAGAGCGCGAGAGATCACGAGAGCACGAGAGATCACGAGAGCACGAGAGATCACGAGAGCGCGAGAGATCACGAGAGCGAGCGAGATCACGAGAGCGAGCGAGATCACGAGAGCGAGCGAGAGAGATCACGAGAGCGAGCGAGAGAGAGAGAACGCGCGTGCGCGAGAGATCACGTGAGAGAGCGCGCGCGAGTGATCACGAGAGAGAGAGAGAGCGCGCGAGAGATCACGAGAGAGAGCGCAAGAGAGAGATCACGAGAGCGAGAGAGATCACGAGAGAGAGAGAGAGATCACGAGAGCGAGAGATCACGAGAGCGAGAGCGAGAGATCACGAGAGCGAGAGCGAGAGATCACGAGAGCGAGAGCGATCGCGAGAGATCACGAGAGCGAGAGCGAGAGAGCGCGCGAGAGATCGCGTGAGATCGAGCGAGAGAGCGCGCGAGAGAGCGCGCGAGAGAGCGCGCGAGAGAGCGCGCGAGAGATCGAGAGAGAGCGCGCGAGAGATCGAGAGAGCGCGCGAGAGATCGAGAGAGAG
>NW_025155340.1:0-1442 GCF_004010195.1 Chiloscyllium plagiosum
ACACAAACACAGACTTACAGGTGCACACTCACTTACATACAATCAGAGTTACAACCACAGGCTTACAAGTGCACACTCACTGAACTACACACAGGCACAAACACAGACTTACAGGTGCACACTCACTGACATACACTCAGACACACAAACACAGACTTACAGGTGCATACACACTGACATACACTCTGACACAAACACAGACTTACAGTTGCGTACTCACTCACATACAATCAGACACAAACACAGACTTACAGGTGCACACTCACTGACACATTCTCAGGCACAAACACAGACTTACAGGCACACACTCACTGACGTACACTCAGAGACACAAACACTGACTTAAAGGTGCACACTCACTGACATACACTCAGAAACACAAATACAGACTTACAGGTGCACACTCACTGACATAACCTCAGAGACACAAACACAGACTTACAGGTGTGCACTCACTGACATTCACTCAGAGACACAAACACAGACTTATAGGTGCACACTCACAGACATACACTCAGAGACACAAACACAGACTTACAGGTGCACACTCACTGACATACACTCAGGCACAAACACAGACTTACAGGTGCACACTCACTGACATACACTCAGAGACACAAACACAGACTAACAGGTGAACACTCACTGACATACACTCAGAGACACAAACACAGACTTACAGGTGCACACTCACTGACATACACTCAGAGACACAATCACAGACTTACAGTTGCATACTCACTAACATACACTCAGACACAAACACAGACTTACAGTTGCATACTCACTAACATACACTCAGGCACAAACACAGACTTACAGGTGCACACTCACTGACATACACTCAGACACACAAACACAGACTTACAGGTGCACACTCACTGACATACAATCAGAGTTACAACCACAGGCTTACAGGTGCACACTCACTGAACTACACACAGGCACAAACACAGACTTACAGGTGCACACTCACTGATAAACACTCAGACACACAAACACAGACTTACAGGTGCACACTCACTGACATACACTCAGAAACCCAAATACAGACTTACAGGTGCACACTCACTGACGTAGACTCAGAGACACAAACACAGATTTACAGGTGCACACTCACTGACATACACTCAGACACAAACACTGACTTTCAGGTGCACACTCACTGACATACACTCAGACACAAACACAGACTTACAGGTTCACACTCACTGACATACAATCAGAGACACAAACATAGACTTACAGGTGCTCACTCACTGATATACACTCAGACACACAAACACAGACTTACAGGTGCACACTCACTGACATACACTCAGAGACACAAACACAGACTTACAGGTCCTCACTCACTGACATACACTCAGACACACAAACACTGACTTACAGGTGCACACCCACTGATAAACACTCAGAGACACAAACACAGACTTACTGGT
>NW_025155341.1:0-1442 GCF_004010195.1 Chiloscyllium plagiosum
TTAAGATGGACAGTCTTGCCGCAGGGATTCACGCAGTCACCCAACTTGTTTGGACAAATACCAGAGCAGATCTTAGGAGGATTTCGGTGTAACGCGGAGAATCAATTGCTCCAATATGTCGATGATCTCTTACTCTCAGGACCGAGAGAAGAGGAGGTACGAGCAGACACCGTTGCCCTGCTGAACTTCCTGGGGAAACAGGGCCTGCGCGTCTCCAGGACAAAACTCCAGTTTGTGGAGCAAGAAGTAAGATATCTGGGCCATCAGGTTACTAAGGGGCATCACCGTATCACGCCAGAACGAATATCGGGGATTACGGGTATGCCAATACCCAGGACGAAGAAGGAAATCAGACAGTTCCTGGGGCTAGTCGGGTATTGCCGGATATGGATTGAAAGTTACACCACTCTAGTAAAGTTTTTGTACGACAAACTGGGACAAGAAGAACAAAAACTGGACTGGTCAGATGAGGAGGAGCAGCAATTTAATATTATTAAAAGTAAACTGATCTGAGCTCCGGTATTGGCTTTACCCACCCTGAAGGAACCGTTCCAGTTATATGTTAATAGCGCCGGCGGAATTGCCCTGGGTGTGCTTACCCAGCTGCGGGCAGGGAAACGTCAGCCGGTTGCATTTTTGTCAAAAATGTTAGACCCTGTGTCACGTGGATGGCCGACCTGTATCCAGGCAGTGGCAGCTACGGCAATGTGAGTAGAAGAGACCCGGAAACTTACCTTTGGAGGAAGAATCACAGTATACTCCCCACATTCGGTTAGTACCATACTGGCTCAAAAGGCTCACCGCTGGTTAACAGACTCTGGCATCCTGAAGTATGAGACGATTTTGATGACCGGAGACAATCTCAATTTTGCAAAATATCTCAGTTGCAACCCTGCCCAGTTTTTATATGGACGTCCTGCAGATGGGGAACAGGAGCATGATTGTGTGGAATTTGTAGACTTACAGACCAAAAGCCGAGAGGACCTGCAAGAGGCTCCGCTGGGTGAAGGACAGGAACTGTACATCGACGGGTCCTCCCGGTGCATAAATGGGGTACGGTACAGTGGCTATGCGGTCGTAGATGGCACAACGAAACGGACGGTCGAGTCCGGACGACTGCCCGGGAAGTGGTCAGCCCAATCCTGTAAGTTGTACGCCCTCCAGAGGGCCCTGAAGTTGTTGGAGGGGAAAGTGGGGACCATATATACTGACTCAAAGTATGTATACGGAATTGTTCATACTTTCGGGAAAATCTGGAAAGAGCGAGGAATGATAACTTCCCGGGGAAAAGAATTAGCTCACGAACAAATGATCAGCCTAACGTTGGAAGCCCTGGCGTTGCCTACAGAACTCGCAGTAGTCCATGTACCCGGTCACCAGAAGGGGTCGACACCGGAAGCGGTGGGAAACCGGTTGGCAGATGAGGAAGCCAAGCGGGCAGC
>NW_025155342.1:0-1442 GCF_004010195.1 Chiloscyllium plagiosum
AGCAACAATGGCAGGAGTTTCTGGGTATAATTGAAGACACAGTACAAAGGTTCAGCCCCCAAAAAAGGAAGATTATACGGGGGAGGGGGGTGGAGGGGGCATTAGACAGCCATGGCTGACAAAGGAAGTCAGGAAATGTATCAAAGAGAGTGAGTAAGCCTATAAAGTGACCAAGAGAACTGGGAAATCAGAAGATTGGGAAGACTGTGAAAACAAACAAAGAGAGAAATAAAGAAGGAGAGGATCAAATAAGCTCGCCAGTAATATTAGAAATGATAGTAAAAATTACTTTCAATACATAAGAAACAAACGAGAAGCAAAAGTAGAAATTGGGCCATTCCAAATTGATACAGGAAGGCTTGTGATGGGAGGTAAGGAAATAGCTGAAGAACTTAATCAGTCTTCACAGTGGAAGGCATGAGTAATATCCCAACAGTGAAGGAGAGTTGGGGGCAGAGTTGAGTATGGTATCGATTACAAAAGAGAGAGTGCGAGAAAAGCTAACAGGTGTAAAAATTGATAAATCCCCTGGCCCAGATGGGCTCCATTCCAGATGTTCTGAGAGATGTGTCTGAGGAAATAGCAGAGGCATTGGTTGTCACTGGAGTCAGGGAAAGTCCCAGATGATTGGAAAATCGCTTTTGTAACTCCCTTGTTCAAGAAAGGATCAAGACAAAAGATGGAAAATTATAGGTTGCTTTGCCTAACCTCGGTTGTAGGAAAATTCTCGAATCCATCTTAAAGAAGGGATTTGTAAGTTCTTGGAAGTGCAGGGTCTGATTAAAACAAGCCAGCATGGATTTAGTAAGGCAAGGTCATGCCTGAAAAACTTGTGGGCATTCATTGAAGAGGTAACAAGTAGGTTAGACCAGGGAAACCCAGTGGATGTGATCTATCTAGACTTCCAAAAGGCCTTTGGTAAAGTGCCTCATGGGAGGCTGCTGAGTAAGGTGAGGGCCCATGGTGTTTGAGGTGAGCTATGGCATGGATTGAGACTTGGCCGTCTGAAAGAAGGCAGAGAGTTGGGATAAAAGGTTCTTTTTCGGGATGGCATCTGGTAACAAGTGGAATCCCGTAGGGTTCAGTGTTGGGGCCGCAGCTGTTCACTTTATATATTAATGATCTGGATGAAGGGAACTGGGGGCTTTCTGGCGAAGTTCACCAATGATAAGAAGTTAGGTGGACAGGCAGGATGTTCTGAGGAGGTGGGGAGACTGCAGAAAGATTGAGACAGTTGAGGAGAGTGGTCAAGGAAATGGCTGATGAAATTCAACGTGAGTAAATGTGAGGCCTTGCACTTTGGGAAAAAGAAAACAGGCCTGGACTATTTTCTAAACGGTGAGAAAATTCATAAAGCCAAAATACAAAGGGATCTGGGAGTTCTCGTCCAGGATTCTCTAAAGATTGATTTGCAGGTTGAGGCCGTGGTGAAGAAAGCAAAT
>NW_025155343.1:0-1442 GCF_004010195.1 Chiloscyllium plagiosum
GCGCCGAGGGAGCGGGCACGGTCGGAGGGTCAGCGCTGAGGGAGCGGGCACGATCGGAGGGTCAGCGCCGAGGGAGTGCCGCACTGTCGGAGGGTGTAGCCAGGGTTGGCTAAGTCACAAAAGAGAGTTAAAGAATAGTGAGGCTGGGTTTTGATTTGTCTGAGGCACCCCCGTGCCCGCCTGTGGGCACTGAGTCCAACTATGCAAAGCGCAGCCTGTACCGTGTCACCCTGCATTTCCCAGCACCTAACCTACCCATCGCCGGGCACCTGGCGGCGATTTGGCGTGGGGCAATCCACCCTCGCCCGCTCATCCTTTGGAGGGTGGCGGTGGTGGGGGACCCAGACACCCGAGGTTGGAGTCGAACCCGGGTCCCTGGCACCATGAGGCAGCAGTGCCAAGCGCCGCTGCAGTGTTTGGAAGGGGGACACGAAACGTTTTGCCCGGCAGAACACTGATGAGGCAAATTTAGAAGAGAGTTGGTGACTGTTTCTAACGCCCAGGTGGTGGGTGGGGGTTAACAAAGAGGGAGAGAGTGGGAGTGATTTGCAAAGCAGTTTGAGCATTGAATTGAGGACAGAGTCCATGAACTGGTGAGGATTATAATGGCGAAGTTTGGTCAGAGGTTGTGCTGACCCTGTCCCCTACCTTCAGCCATGCTGCTGCCCTGGTCAAGCCCTCGTCCAGTCTCACTGCCCTGGGAGTCGAGGAGTCTCTCTCTCTGTGGGACTCCACTGAATGAATGGTGAACCTGGAGCGATGTGCAGCTCCAACTCCTGCCTTTGGGTAGCAGCCACTGGGCTGTCATCCAGATCAGGAGCAGAGGCAAGTGATTAGAGAGAGAGGGAGAGAGAGTGCTGGTGGTGGGGGAGGAGGAGGAGGAAGGGACTGGGAGAGACAAAGTCAAACTTTTCCGTTCGGGAATTTAGTGCCAAAGCTCCGCCTGCCCGGCAATTAAAACAAATAAAACGGGAGTGACCAAGGAATTTCGAGGTCAGTCTCGCTTTAAGAGGCTGCAGTTAGGTTCCGCCCCCCAATCCGTCAATCGGTGCCGGCGGCGCCTTCTATTGGCCAGCCGGTGTAGAACGAGATAATGCTACATCGGTTCCCCGCGCTGGTTGGTCCGTGCCTGACACACCCACCCAATCGGCGTCCCTTCCGGGTCAGGTTTCCGCGGCCTTAAAGCAGGTGCGGCGATGAGGGAAATAAAGGTGTCCCACCGGAATCAGGTCACACAAGCAGCTGCCGCTGTCCAGCAGGACCCCCGGCCGGAGAGGGGCACTACGGGAGGGTCCGGTTACCTCGGCCACAACCACGACGTGCAGATTCACCCCGCCAGGGGCTGGCCAAGGGGCAGCATGGAGGCCACTCAGGCTCTCAAAGGTGTTCCGCAGCCCCTCGCATTGAGGGAAACCAACTCAGGGGCAGGTCAACCAGCTCCG
>NW_025155344.1:0-1442 GCF_004010195.1 Chiloscyllium plagiosum
TCACGTCCAGGCGTGTACACCAAACGACATGACGAAAGTATATTGCAATCAATCACTCTGCATTGTGGCCTCCACCATGTGGGTTAACAGCTAATTGGGCATTGAGTTTCTCCATCTGAAAGTCCTGACAATCTGAACCATGGAAACAGTCAGTCGTGACTCTAACGACCATGTCCCAAGTTAGAAACACATCACAATCAATATTTAACACAACGAGGTAAAACAATCTGGCTAGGAAGCCAGAAAACGATTCTGGCTTTGAGAGCAGTCGGAGGAAGGAAACTCACTGGACCTGGCAAAATAAGCTATGACACAGATTATCCACTGGGGGGAGCTGATGCCCTGAAAGCCCTTCACCTTGGAAATTTCTCCTGGGTGACAAGGGGGAATGAATGAAAGTTGTGTATCTTGGCTTTCAAAAGGCTTTTGAAAAGGTTCCAAACGAGATTAGGAAGGAAAATTAAAGCTCGTGGTATCAGAGGTAGTTTCCTGACGTGGATAGGGAATTGGTTGGCAGACAGGAACCAGACAGCTGGAATAAACGGGTCGTTTTCAGGGTCACAATTAGAGTGGTGCTAGAAAAGCACAGTATTTCAGGCAGCTTTCGAGGAGCAGGAAAATCGACGTTTCGGGCAAAAGCCCTTAATCAGCCCTTTATTCCTGATGAAGGGCTTTTGCCGGAAACGTCGATTTTCCTCTTCCTCGGATACTGCCTGAACTGCTGTGCTTTTCCAGCACCACTCTAATCTAGAATCTGGTTTCCAGCATCTGCAGCCCTTGTTTTTACCTCCTTTTTTAGAGTGGCAGGAAGTGAGCAGTGGGGCACCACAGAGTTCAGTGCTGGGACCACGGATGTTCACAATATACATTAACCTTTTGGAGGAAGGAATTGAATGCAATATCGCCAAATGTGCAGACGGCACTGATCTGGGTGGTGACAGGGTGCACTGTGAGGAGGATGCTAAGAATCTGCAAGGTAACTTGGACAGACTGGCTGAATGGGTGAATACTTGTCAAATGCAATATAATGTGGATAAATGTGAGGTTATCCACTTTGGTCACAAAAACAGGAAGGCAGATTATGATCTGGATGGATAGGAACATGTGAGTTGCAATGAGACCTGGGTGTCATAGTGGAACAGTCGCTGAAGTTTGGCACGCATGTACAGCAGGCAGTCAGGAAATCTAATGGCATGCTGGTCTGCAAAGTGAGAGGTTTGGGGTATCAGAGTAAGGACTGAACGGGCTAGATACGGGAGGAATGTTCACAATGGTGGGGAAGTCCAGAATTGAGGTCACGGTTTAAGAATAAGGGGTAAGCCATTCAGCTGTTCTTGAGCTTATGCCCAAAATGTCAATGTTCCTGTTCCTCTAATGCTGCCTGACCTGCTGTGCTTTTCCAGCACCATACTCTCGACTCTGTTCTCCAGGATCTGCACTCC
>NW_025155345.1:0-1442 GCF_004010195.1 Chiloscyllium plagiosum
ATCCTGCCATACTCACTAGTGTGAGCAAGTGAAGTACTGCTATATTCCCACGGACAGAGTCGAACAATGACATGCTGTCAAAGGAGCAACAAAATTCCTTACACATACGAGACAGAGTAGATGAAATATTGACAAACCACAGAGCAAGACAGATGTGGATAGGTTCCACTTATCTATATTCATCAGCGGAAAATGTGATGAAGTTGAAAGCGTGTACTGTACCTTTAAGAGAGTGTGAATGCTGTTCTGAACTGAGAGCCTACAAGCACCTGTGCATATGAGAGGATGGCAGACCCAGACACAGTATATTGCTATCGAGCTGGAGTCGGGTAATAAGCAGTTAAGAGAAAGAGGGTCCCAGAGTTGTGAATAGTTGATATAAAATGTTGATTTAAATTGTGGAATTTAGCAGATCTGTCACGCATTTTTTAACAGTTTGCGAGGCGAATTGAGTATTTCTTTATGTTTCATTTAAGTTACCAGATGAGGTTCACGCCGTGTCCTAACCATTCCCGTGTGTGTATCTGTGTGTCTCTGTGTGGGGCAGGTCTGGCAGTCTCTGTGGTGCTTAAAGTGATGCAATGCCACCCTCTGTTGGCCTGCCCACGCCACTGCATAGGCATTGGCAGAGGGTGAAAACCAACAGGGATTCATTCAGAGAGGGGAAGGGAGAGGGCAGCTGCTCACAGCACCATCCAAACTGATGTCTTACCCATGTACTGATCTAAATGTCCTTTAAACGTTGTAACTGTCCCTGCTTTCACCACTTCCTCTGGAAGTTCATTCCACACACAAGCCAGAATCTGTCGAAAATATTTACCTCTCGTGACTTTTGTAAATCTTTTTCCTCGCACCTTAAAATATCCCTCAGTTTTGAAACCCCAACTCTAGGTAAAATACATCAGCCCTTCAGCTTATCTGTACCCCTCATGATTTTGTAAACCTCTGTAAAGTTACCACTTAATCTCATACTCTCCAGTGAAAAAGTCCTAGCCTACACAGCCTCTCCTGATAGCTCACTCCCTCCATTCCCAGCAACATCAGGTTAATCTCTTCTGAACTTTCTCCAGCTTAATAATATCAAAGTGAATAGTCAAGGTATTTTCTAAGGGTACGGGGAGCCCAAAACTAGAGGACATAGGCTTGAGATGAGGGGGAAAACATTTAAAAGTGACCTAAGGGGCAGCTGTTTCATCCAGATGATGGTGTGCTATCGAATTAGCTGGCAGGGTGACCGGAGTGGACACAGTATTCCAGCAGTGGTCTCACTAATGTCCTGTACAACCTCAACATGACGTCCCAATTTCGATATTCAAAGGTCTGACCATTGAAGATAAGTGTGTTAAAAACCTACTTAACCACACTATCTGTATAAGATGCAAATTATAAAGAATTATACCTGACGGCTCGGTCTCTGTTCTACAACACTGCCAAAGATCCTA
>NW_025155346.1:0-1442 GCF_004010195.1 Chiloscyllium plagiosum
TTGTTGGCAGGTGCAGAAGGTGCTCGCCTCTCACCCCGCGCGTTTTGTTAGTTTTTTTTTGAAGGTGATTGGTTCGAAACCAACCAGAGATTAAGGTTTTCCGAACGTTTGCTGCCAATGACCATTCTTCTTGACACATTCTCAAGTTCTCCGTGAAAGATTTTAGGCTGTAGAAAATCGTTTAACACCCTCAGCTCTCCAGTGAATCCAAAAACTGACAGCTATTAACATGGAACAGAAACAGAACTGACAAAGATAACTTATTTCCTGGCGCACCGAAGCATGAATGCTCTCTGTGAGGCAGTGTGAGTCATCCGGGTCAAGGACTGCTCGCACAAATGGCAGCGAGGCAATTCCAAACGGTGCTCACAAACTCACTGGAGCCTTAGTGCACCACTGTTACCCGGAAAGTGCTCAAGTAATATAGAACAGAACAGACTAACAGTGAACCTCGAAAAGTGAAGATTACCAATTGCAATCTGGATTAGATGACGTTCACAATGCGCTGGTGCCTCCACCGGATCAAGAGGGCTGATCACCAGCCTCCGTCATGTGGACAGAAATGCAGGAAATGAGAGAAAAGTAATTCAGTGTCATGTTGCGATTGCCCTCTTTTTCGCCACAACAACAAAAAACGGCGAGCGGATTCAGTACACAATCTGGTTTCACAACAGCGGTGAAATAACGATCTCTGTTTACTTTCGGACAAAACAGTGAACAACGCAAATGACCTGAAATATGCCAGTCCCCTATTATGCGGAGGGCCTTTCCAGCTGGAGCTCACGTGATAACCAGAACGGGTGGGGAACAAAGCGTGGACACTAACACATTGGAGGCTCTGTGCTGTGCCACATCGCAGCGTGGTTTAGAAATGATTAGGTTTTATTCTGTACAACTTCAAGATAGCTTACCCCGCCAAACGTTGCCAGTCTAATCCATTAACAAAAGTGGCGACCATGGGATTCAAACCTAAGACCTAGAACTTAAAGGGTAGAATCTCAGCTTGCTCAGCCACCATGGCAAACATGCGCAAACTGGGAAGCGGAGACAATTTACCTGACAATATCTTGCAGCATGCTCACAACAAGTGCGCCTATTCTGCAGAATAAGCAGCAGAAACGTATTCCTGCACCTGAAAACTGCGCTAGCGCTGGAATCCGAGAATGGCCGACCACGTAGCGAGGTTATTTGAAACGCGGTGCCATAACGAGTTGCAATTTTCCTTGTCTTTCTCCTTATCCGTATATTTTCCAGCAGAGCCATGAGCAAATGCCACCTGGCTGCCAGATGATTTGCAAACCTATGTAGGAATCGAAGAGATGCGACTCACTTGCTGTTAGTAAATCAAACGGTTCTTACTTAGAGTTGTACAATAATCAGTTTCTAAACATATTGAAAGAAGGTCAAATGCGATCTGAGATGTGAAATAGGTGCTAACTGTA
>NW_025155347.1:0-1442 GCF_004010195.1 Chiloscyllium plagiosum
TTGTAAACAATTGAGGTCTGACAACTGAACCCTACAGCACGTCACTAGTTTCAGTTCGCCAGGGAAAGACCACTTATCCCGATGCTCTGCTTTCTGTTACTCAGTCAATCCTCTATCCAACAGAATACTCTACCCTTAACTCCTTGGATCTAACCGGCGAGATCTGTCCTTTATGCAGCACCTTGTCAAATGCCTTCTGAAGTTCAGATGTACAGCAGTTGCTGCATCCCCATTATCCAACTTGCTGGTTACATTCACAAAGAACTGCAGCAGGTTTGTCAAGTTCAACCTGCCCATCATGAAACTGTGCTGACACTGGTGGATTGATCTTTGTTTTCCAAGTGTTTAGTTATTTCGTACTATACGGTTTACTGAAGAAACTTCCCCACTACAGAGGTTAAACTCACTGGTCGACGGTATGTGAATTTTTGCCTATCTCCTGTTTCGGAACGAGTACTACATTATTACTTTTCCAATACATCGGTACCGTTCCAGAATTCAAGGACTTTTTTGAATATCCTAACTAACACATCCGCTATCTCTGCTGTTACATCCTTTAATATGATATACTGCAGGCCGAGGGTCTAACCTGCCAATGATCCCATCAATGCATTTAATATCTTCTTCCTCGTCATCGAACTTCCATCATGATCCTTTGCAAATGTTTTAAATTTTGGGAAGAAATTATCTTGCACTGTGAAAACAGGAAGTGTTGGTTTTACCTCTGTCATTTCTGAGTTCCCCATTATTGCCTCGCCATTTTCATCCTCTCAAAGGCTAACATTTGCTTTCAGCATTTTTAAACTTTTAGACTACTCAGAGAAGTGTTCTTTATCATTTCTTATGTTTTTTTTTCTCATTTCCTTCATAGCCGTTTTAATTATATTTTTAGTAACCATTTTCTGACAAGTAAAGTATTTTTCTTTAATTCATTTAAGGATGAGCGTGTCGCTGGTTAGAACGCAGCCATTGTCTGTCTTTAATTGCCAAGAGGGCAGTAAAGCGTCAACCAAATTTGTGTGAGTTTGAAGTCACATGTAGATCAGACCAGGTAAGAATGGTGTTTTCCAGTCCTAAAGAACATTCATGAAACATATGGGTGTTTCCACCAATGAGCAATGGATTCATTACCATCAATAGACTTTTAATTCTAGGTTCATATTGGATTTAAATTCCACCATCTGCCGTGGCGGCATTTGAACTCAAGTCCGCAGAACATTATCTGGATTAGCAGTCAGCGATAATACCACCAGACAAGAACCTTCATGTTATTGTTGGCTTCATTGTTAAGACAGGGATCGGTTTTCACCTTTTTACAATTCCTGTTCCACTCAGGATGAAACTTTATTTGAGGGGTTTTGACTATCTCCCTAAGTAGTTGCCACTGTTCTTCAAATGTCTTGCACTTCAATCTTTTTGACATGCCCAATCAGGCCAAGCCC
>NW_025155348.1:0-1442 GCF_004010195.1 Chiloscyllium plagiosum
TTATTAAAGTGAGTGAGCTTTTGTTTCTCACATGGGTGTGTTGGCTGAGCTGGGAAGTTAATTTGCAGACATTTGTCCCCTGGCTAGGTGACAAATTCAGTGCTTCGGAGCCTCCTGTGAAGCGCTGCTGTACTGTGCCTTCTAGAATTTATTGGTTCTGTTTCTGCTGCTTCCAGTTGCTTGTTGTAGTGGCCAGTATATTGGGTCTAGGTCTATGTGCTTGTTGATTTGAGTCTGTAGATGAGTACCACGCTTCTAGGGATTCTTTGACTGCTCTCTTTTTGACTTATCCTATGATCATTGTGTTGTCCCAGTCAAATTTGTGGTCCCTGTTGTTAGGTTCCCTTCTTGAGATTCTTACCCGCTCAATGCAATTGCAATACGTCAACTTCTGTGAACAGCCACGATTTATTTAAGCAAGTACTCGTTTTTGGAGGATTATTTAATACTCTTCGCAATGCTTGTGGAGCATGTGAAGCAAGCATCTCTGAACAAGGGAACCGTCTTCCCTTTATACTGGGTTTTACATCACAGTCAATCATGCACTCAAGACACCATCCCCTGCCACTTCCCAATTGTCACATGTCACCCAAAAACAATGTAAAGTGATTAGATTATTTCCAGAAACAGTGTGTGATTAGGTTATTCCTTAAACTGCAGCATTTACAGAGCAGGATTAGATTGTCACATCCTGTTTGCAAGACAGAAAACTAGCCCCCGGGACATTCAATTTCTTACATGTCAGCAGAACAAATTAACTATTTCACATCTCACTGTCATCTGTGCGTATGGTTACTAGGGACATAGCCACAATCATGACAACTGGCACCTGAGCTACAAATCTTTACACCAACCTTGAACACCTATGGGCGAGAAATGAAAATACAAGCAAGGAATTGGGAATCCTGTGCCAAACATCTAAGCACTACCTACGAACAACTCTGATTCCTACATGAATGCCAAAGGAATCAAATATAACCACCCTGATACAGACTACCAATCAACAACCCACAAGCCAGGGAAACAGTCAGACAAAACAGTCTCAGGATGATCCAGATTATGATTACAGGCGCATGCAACAGATTTCCCAGGTATAGTCAAGAAAGTACATGCCAAAAATCATTAATTTTAAAAACAACCAATCAAAACTGGACCGCGACAATTGAACAGGCCATCACCCATAGGACAGAACAGAACCACATACAGAAAGAGAACGGTATTACAAGACAAAATTACAAAGCTAACCAACAGCATAGAAGATAACATGACAGAGACCTGGGTTAGAAACCTCTCCAACAGACAGCTTACAGACACAGAAAAGGCCGCACTAGCCAAGGGACTCAACGACAATGACAGGGATGCAAAAACATCAGATTTCGTAGCTGCACAAGAATATACTCTCAGAACTAACAAGGTGGCGCCAATGCAGTCATCAATGTAGC
>NW_025155349.1:0-1442 GCF_004010195.1 Chiloscyllium plagiosum
GTATTATACAGAATAGCAGTTCCCGTGTATATATAAGAGAATAGAAATCCCTGTGTATATTATAGACAATAGCAGTCCCTGTGTATATTATAGATAATAGCAGTCCCTGTGTGTATTACGTCCCTGTGTGTATTTTGGAGAATACCAGTCCGTGTGTGTATTATTGAGAATAGCAGTACCTGTGTATATTATAGATAATAGCAGTCCCTGTGTGTATTACGGGGAATAGCAGTCCGAGTGTGTATTATAGAGAATGGCAGTCCCTGTGTGCATTACTGAGAGGAGAAGCCCCTGTGTGTATTATAGAGAATAGCAGTCCCTGTGTGTATTATAGAGAATGGCAGTCCCTGTGTGTATGAAAGAGAATACCAGTCCGTGTGTGTATTCTAGAGAATGGCAGTCCCTGTGTGTATTATAGAGAATGGCAGTCCCTGTGTGCATTACTGAGAATACCAGTCCCTGTGTGTATTATAGAGAATGGCAGTCCCTGTGTGCATTACTGAGAGTAGAAGTCCCCGTGTGTATTATCGAGAATGGCAGTCCCTGTGTGTATTATAGAGAATAGCAGTCCCTGTGTGTATTTTGGAGAATACCAGTCCGTGTGTGTATTATTGAGAATAGCAGTCCCTGTCTGTGTTATAGAGAATAGCAGTTCTTGTGTGTATTGTGTAGAATAGCAGTCCCTGTGTATATTATAGACAATAGCAATCCCTGTGTGTATTTTGGAGAATAGCAGTCCGTGTGTGTATTCTTGAGAATAGCAGTCCCTGTGTATATTACAGAGAATAGCAGTCCCTTTGTGTATTATATAGAATAGCAGTCCCTGTGTATATTACAGAGAATAGCAGTCCCTGTGTATATTACAGAGAATAGCACTCCCTGTGAGTATTATAGAGAATAGCAGTCCCTGTGTGCATTTTAGATAATAGCAGTACGTGTGTGTATTAGAGAGAATAGCAGTCCCTGTGTGTATATTATAGAAAATAGCAGACCCTGTGTGTATTATAGAGAATAGCAGTCCCTGTGTGTCCTATACAGAACAGCAGTCCCTGTGTGTATTACAGAGAATACCAGTCCCAGTGTATATTAGAGAGAATAACAGTCCCTGTGTGGATGATAGAGAATAGCAGTTTCTGTGTGTATTATAGAGAATAGAAGTCTCTGTGTGTATTATAGAGAATAGCAGTCCCTGTGCATATTATAGAGACTAGCAGTCCCTGTGTGTATTATAGAGAATAGCAGTCCCTGTGTATATTATAGACAAGAGCAGACCCTGTGTGTATATTATAGAAAATAGCAGTCCCTGTGCGTATTCCAGAGATTCCCAGTGCCTGTGTACATTATAGAAAATAGCAGTACGTGTGTGTTTTAGAGCGCATTGCAGTCCCTGTGTGTATTATAGAGAATAACAGTCCCTGTGTATATTATAGACAATAGCAGTC
>NW_025155350.1:0-1442 GCF_004010195.1 Chiloscyllium plagiosum
GGGTATTGAGTACAGGAGTTGGGAGGTTACATTGCGGCTGTACAGGACATTGGTTAGGCCACTTTTGGAATATTGTGTGCAAATCTGATCTCCTTTCTATCAGAAGGATGTTGTAAACTTGAAAGGGTTCAGAAAAAATTTAGAAGGATGTTAACAGGGTTGGAGGATTTGTGCTATAGGAAGAGATTGAATAGGCTGGGGCTGTTTTCCCAGGAGCAACAGAGGCTGAGGGGTGACCTTATCGAGGTTTATAAAATCATGTCGGGCATCGAAAGGATGAATAGACAAAGTCTCTTCCCTGGGGTGGGGGAATCCTGAACTAGAGGGCTTAAGTTTAGGGTGAGAGGGGAAAGATGTAAGGGAGACCTAAAGGGCAATTTTGTCACGCAGAGGGTGGTACATGCATGAAATAAGCTACCAGAGGAAGTGGTGGAGGCTAGTATGATTGCAACATTTAGAAGGCATCTGGATGGATATACGAATAGGAAGGGTTTGGAGGGATATGGACGGGTACAGGTAGGTGGGACCCGATCCAGTTGGGATATCTGGTCAGCATGGACGAGTTGGATTGAAGGGTCTGTTTCTGCACTGTACATCTCTATGACTCTATCAGTGTTGATCCATTGTTCTCAGGCTGGTCTGCTACTCTGTACACTGCCTCGTACTCATGCAGAAAAAAAACATCTTCTTCCCAATTAAACAATCGGCTTTCCAGAATATGCTTCAGAAATAAACACAGGAAGTCAAACCAAACTAACCCCATACTTATCTCAAAGTATTCATTCCAGCCTGCTATAATCTAGTCACACCCAGTTGTTCAATCACACCGCACAGGCCAAGGTCAAAAAAATATTTTCTTAAGCTGGTGAAAACAGGATTTTCTGACACCCTCATTGTGACATTTTCCCCACATTTTAACAATAATCTTTCCAAGAAAAGTGACAATAGGACGATCCAACTTCCTTAGTAGTTTTTGTAGTGAAATAACTTTTAACACTTCATTTTTATCTTTTCAACTTTGCTACGTTGTTTCATAAAAAGTAATGCTTTATCCAGGATATCTACAATCTAGCATGGTGGCACTGTGGTGCCTCACAGCATTGGGGATTTTATTTTTACAGAATCCCTACGGTGTGGAAACAGGTCCACGCCAACCCTCCGAAGAGTAACCCATCCAGACCCATTCCCCTACCCTATATTTACCCACGATGTACCTACCCTACACATCCCTGAACACTCTGGACAATTTAGCATGGCCAATTCACTTCACCTACACATCTTTTGGATTGTGGGAGGAAATTGGAGCACCCAAAGGAAACCCACGCAGACACAGGGAGAATGTGCAGACTCCACACAGACAGTTTCCTGAGGTTTGAATTAAGACAAAATCTCATTTCATGTGTCCCCAATCCTATCGGAAAGATGTTGTGAAACTTGGAAGG
>NW_025155351.1:0-1442 GCF_004010195.1 Chiloscyllium plagiosum
GATCTCCAGCATCTGCAGTGCTCACTTTCTCTTCTCATTCTTGAAGTCGAAATTAGCTGAAGGAAATCTGTTTCTGTTTTAGCATTTTTCAATAAATAAATGGGAAAAAAAAAATACCAATTTTGTTTGCACTGTCTTTGCTCATAGCTCTCTGCAAGAAAGAAGAAAATTTGAAATTGGAAATTCTCTGGTCGGTCTTTTGTTATTGCTCAATCCCAAGCTACCTTCCTCTCTGTTACTGAGTGCCAGGCAAGTCGATCATGGGCATCTTCAATCGAGATTAACAGACTCAATAATTATACATGGAATGATCTGAGCCTATATATATATACACACACACACCTGATAGACATATGCACATAAACACACATGCTCACTCTCTCACACATGTGCGCATAGACATATGTACACACTCAGATGCACACAAAGCCCACTCACACAATGAACTGCTACTTGTGTTAATTATCAAACATAGGTAGATCTTTAAAGAGGTGAAGGAGATAGAAAGATAGCCTTACATTGGGGTGGGTGGGCTGAAGACAGGGCTCCCAATTGTGACACAAAGGAAGAGTGCTGTGCACATGGGGCAAGAGCACAGTGATAGAGTTCATAAGGGGACTGAGTGTTGTTAGGACAGGTAAGGTTACAGAGGGAGGGAGGGTGTGACACAACAAGGATGAGAATTTTAAATTTGCAGTATTGAGAGATCAGAAGCCAATGAAAGTCAGTGAAGACAGCAGTTGGAGAAGAATGATGAGACTTGGTTTGGGATAGGAAATGGAATCTGGGGAGGGGTCGGGGGGGAGGGCAGCATGTGAATTTCTCCTTAGGAAGGCCAGTAAGGATGTGGTGGATCAAATCCTGTAGCAATCCTATAGGGGCAGGGGGGTTTGGAAGGGATTGAGTTCGAGAGGGGGAAGTTGGGCAGAAGAGAACTTTGATGGTCAAAGTAGAATGCTTAACAAATACAGAAAAATAATCTTTCAGTTATTTCATTTAAGTTTCAAATACTGTGGTATTCAAAAAGTTAATTTCACAAATCCATGAATAATTATTTTGTACTTGTCAAAATAAATTTTAAGCGACTGTTTGAACTACAGCTGGACAAATCCTTCCAGACAGTGAACTTGATTGTTTGCCAAACTAAGTTTTCGAATGAGAAACCCAAGTTTTCCAGTATCCATAATGGAATTATAAATGGATGTCAATCTGCTCTCTCACATTCACCCACGGACTCTCTGCAAATATTTGTTTTGGCTAAAGATTCTTGATCCCGTGAAATGTTAAAAAGGTAAATTTGTCACATAAAACAAAATAATGTAATGGCTTTAAAGATCAGGTGGTCCATTTTTGGTAGATTGGTTCCCTATGCACACGCGTACACACACACACTCACTTTCTCTCACACACACACTCACTCACACACTCCCTCTCTCTCTCTC
>NW_025155352.1:0-1442 GCF_004010195.1 Chiloscyllium plagiosum
TCCCTGAGACACACACACACACTCACTCCCTGACACACTCCCTGAGACACACACACACACTCACTCCCTGACACACTCCCTGAGAGACTCACACCCACACGCCCCCACACTCACTCCCTGACACACTCGCTCACACTCAGTGAAATGGTAGGTGTCCAGGTCTGGCTCATCATTAAGTTCCTGGTGTTTCTGTCTGTCGCTGCCCTCATCCTCTGGATCGGGATTATCGAGATGAAGGCAAACTCCCAGGCCAGGGCCAGGCGATACCATCCAGGTACCACTCCGCAAGGTAGAGGGAGCTTTACTCTGTCTCTAACCCCCTGTCCCTGGGAGTGGGGGGACGGTGTAGAGGGAGCTTTACTCTGTATCTAACCCCCTGTCCCTGGGAGTGGGGGGGACGGTGTAGAGGGAGCTTTACACTGTATCTAACCTGCTCTCCCTGGGAGTGGGGGGGGAACGGTGTAGAGGGAGCTTTACTCTGTATCTAACCCCCTGTCCCTGGGAGTGGGGGACGGTGTAGAGGGAGCTTTACGCTGTATCTAACACCCTGTCCCTGGGAGTGGGGGGCGACGGTGTAGAGGGAGCTTTACTCTGTATCTAACCCCCTGTCCCTGGGAGTGGGGGGGGACGGTGTAGAGGGAGCTTTACTCTATCTAACCCACTGTCCCTGGGAGTGGGGCGACGGTGTAGAGGGAGCTTTACTCTATCTAACCCACTGTCCCTGGGAGTGCGGGGACGGTGTAGAGAGAGCCTTACTCTGTATCTAACCCTCTGTCCCTGGGAATGGGGGAATGGTGTAGAGGGAGCTTTACTCTGTATCTAACCCCCTGTCCCTGGGAGTGGGGGGACGGTGTAGAGGGAGCTTTAATCTGTATCTAACCCCCTGTCCCTGGGAGTGGGGGGGACGGTGTAGAGGGAGCCTTACCCACCTCCCTGACTCTCTCTCCCCCACCGTCTCCCCCTGCAGGTACCCCCGGTGTGTTACAGCGCCTGGACTCTCTGTGCAGTGATGGGGAATTGAGCCCACTCTCGGTGCTAGCCCCCTGGGTGGGGCTGTGGGGGGTAGAGTACCCCCCCAGGGCCTTCCCCCTCTTCGACCCCGCCCTGATCTCCAAACTCCTGGACCTGGTCCTGCTCCTGCAGCGCAATGAGGCGGCCGAAATGCTCTGGCACTGGGTGGACGACGACGATGTGACCCTCCTCGCTCTGCACTCGCTCGGGGGCTAATCCGGAACTCCCCTACGCCCCCCCACTCCCCCCTCCCGTCTCCGCAAGGGGGTGAGGGGGTGAGGGGGGGGGGGCACGAAGACTAAAATAAAACTCTACCCCGAAACGGTGCGTCCCCGCCTTCCTCGTTCTCCGGCTCCCGTCTGGCGCGATGCCCCTCCCAGTCGATCAGCCAGGTCTGCCAGGCGTCCTCCCTTCGCTTACGGGTGCCCCCA
>NW_025155353.1:0-1442 GCF_004010195.1 Chiloscyllium plagiosum
GTGCCAGAGAGTATGGTGGTGTTCGGTTCAATGGTGGGGTTCGTGTCTGGAACACAGTGTCTGAGAATGTGGGGAGGCCGAATTAATCCAGGGTTTAGGGTCTGGAACACAATGTCTGAGAAAGTGGGGTTAGGCTGGATTAATCCAGGGGTTAGTGTCTGGAGCACAGTGTCTGTGAGTGTGGCATAGGCCGTCTTAATCCAGTGGTTCGGTTCTGGAACACAGTGTCTGAGAATGTGGGTTAGGCTGGATTAATCCAGGGGTTAGGCTGTGGAACACAGTGCCTGAGAGTGTGGGGGAGGCTGGATAAATCCAGGTGTTAGGGTCTGGAACACAGCGCCTGAGCGTGTGGGATAGGCAGGATTAATCCACGGGTTAGACTCTGGAACACAGTGCCTGAGAGTGTGGGGTAGGCCGGATTAATCCAGGGGTTAGGCTCTGGAACACAGTGCCTGAGAGTGTGAGGGAGGCTGGATAAATCCAGGCCTTAGGGTCTGGAACACAGTGCCTGAGCGTGTGGGATTGGCCGGATTAATCCACGAGTTAGATTCTGGAACACAGTGTCTGAGAGTGTGGTGTAGGCCGGATTAATCCAGGGGTTAGGGTCTGGAACACAGTGTCTGAGAGTGTGGGATTGGCTGAATTAATCCAGGCTTTAGGGTCTGCAAAACAATGTCTGAGGGCGTGGGTTTGGCTGGGTTAATCAAGGGGTTAGGGTCTGGAACACAGTGTCTGAGAGTGTGGGATCGGCTGGGTCATTCCAGGGGTTAGGGTCTGGAACACAGTGCCTGAGAGTGTGGGATAGGCCGGAATAATCCAGGGGTTAGGGTCTGGAAAACAGCGCCTGAGAGTGTGGGATAGGCCGGATTCATCCAGGGGTTAGGGTCTGGAACACTGTGCCTGAGATGTGGGGGAAGCCCGATTAATCCAGGGGTTAGGGTCTGGAACACAGTGCCTGAGAGTGTGGGTTAGGCTGGATTAATCCACATGTTAGGGTCTGGAACACACTCCCTAATAGTTTGGGGGAGGCTGGATTAATCCAGAGGTAAGGGTCGGGAACACAGTGCCTGTGTGTGTGGGATAGGTGGGAGTAATCCAGGGGTTAGGGTATGGAATTCGGTGCCTTTGAGTGTGGGATAGGCCGGATTAATCCAGGCATTAGGGTCTGGAACATAGTGCCTGAGAGTTTTGGGAGGTCGGGTCATTCCAGTGGATAGGGTCTGGAACACAGTGCCTGAGAGTGTGAGATAGGCCGGGTCAATCCAGGGGTTAGGGTCTGGAACGCAGTATCCATAAGTGTGGGTAAGGCCGCGTTAATCCAGTGGTTATGGTCTGGATCATAGTGCTTGAGAGTGCAGGGTAGGACTCTGTAATATAGAGGTTAGGGTCTGGAGCACTGTGCCTGAGAAAGTGGGATAGGCTGGATTAATCCGAGGTTAGGG
>NW_025155354.1:0-1442 GCF_004010195.1 Chiloscyllium plagiosum
CTTTCTGACGTACTCAGGAAGCACTAGCTGAGGCTCTGAGTGAGTACTATCTGAGGTACTGAGCGAGCACTTTCTGAGGTATTGAGAGAGCACTTTCTGAAGTACTGCGGGAGCACTATCTGAGGTATTGAGGGAGAACTATCTGAGGTATTGTGGGAGCACTATCTGAGGCATTGAGGGAGAACTATCTGAGTATTGAGGGAGCACTTTCAGAGGTATTGAGGGAGAACTATCTGAGGTATTGAGAGAGCACTATCTGAGGTATTGAGGGATAACTATCTGAGGTATTGAGGAGGACTATCTGAAGTATTGAGGGAGAACTATCAGAGGTATTGAGCGAGAACTTTCAGAGGTTTTGAGGGGGAACTATCTGAGGTATTGAAGGAGAACTATCTTAGGTATGGAGGGAGCACTCTCTGAGGTATTGATGGAGCACTTTCAGAGGTATTGAGGTAGCACATTCTGAGGTACTGGGGGAGCAATGTCTGAGGTATTGATGGAGCACTTTCTGAGGTATTGAGGAAGCACTTTCTGAGGTATTGAGGGAACACTATCTGAGGTATTGACGATGTACTTTCTGAGGTATTGAGGAAGCACTTTCTGAGGTACTGAGGGAGCACTTTCTGAGGTATTGAGGGAGCACTTTCTGAGGTACTGAGAAAGCACAAGCTAAGGTTCTGAATGAGTACTCTCTACTGAGGGAGAACTATCTGAGGTATTGATGGTGCACCTTCTGAGGTATTGAGGGAGCACTATCCGAGGTACTGAGAGAGCACTTTCTGAGGTATTGAGGAAGCACTTTCTGAGGTATTGAGGTAAAACAATCTGTTGTATTGAGGAAGTACTTTATGAGGTATTAAGGGAGCACTTTCAGAGCTATTGAGGAAGCACTTTCTGAGGTACTGAGGGAGCACTTTCTGAGGTATTGAGGGAGCACTATCTGAGGCATTGACGGAGCAATATCTGAGGTACTGAGGGAGCACTTTCTGAGCTATTTAGGGAGCACCTTCTGAAGTACTGAGTGAGAACTATCTGAGGTACTGAGGGAGAACAATCTGAGGCACTGAGGGAGCAGTTTCTGAGATATTGAGGGAGCACTTTCTGACGTACTGAGGAAGCACTATCTGAGGTTCTGAGCGAGTACTATCTGAGGTACAGAGCGAGCACTTTCTGAGGTATTGAGGGAGCACTTTCTGAGGTACTGCGGGAGCACTATCTGAGGTATTGAGGGAGAACTATCTGAGGTATTGTGGGAGCACTATCTGAGGCATTGAGGGAGAACTATCTGAGGTATTGAGGGAGCACTTTCAGAGGTGTTGAGGGAGAACTATCTGAGGTATTGCGAGAGAGCACTATCTGAGGTATTGAGGGAGCACTATCTGAGGTTTTGAGGGGGAACAATCTGAGATATTGAGGAGCACTATCTGAAGTATTGAGGGAGA
>NW_025155355.1:0-1442 GCF_004010195.1 Chiloscyllium plagiosum
GTCATTGACAGGCACAAAATCTCAGTCAGTGACTGGGATTGAATCTCAGTCAGTGACTGGGAATTGACCCTCAGACAGTGTCAGGTATTGAATCTCAGACAGTGACAGGGATTGAATCTCAGTCAGTGACAAACATTCAATCTCAGTCAGTGACTGACTTTGACCCTCAGACAGTGACAGGGATTGAGCCTCAGTCAGTGACAGGGATTGAATCGCAGTCAGTGACAGGGATTGAATCTCAGTCAGTGACAGGGATTGAGCCTCAGTCAGTGACAGGGATTGAATCTCAGTTAGTGACAGGGATTGACCCTCAGTCAGTGACAGGGATTGAACCTCAGTCAGTGACAGGGATTGAGACTCAGTCAGTGACCGGGATCGATCCTCAGTCAGTGACTGGGACTGAGTCTCCATCAGTGACAGGGATTCAATCTCAGTCAGTGACAGGAATTGAGCCTCAATCAGTAACAGGGATTGAGCCTCAGTCAGTAACAGGTATTGAATCTCAGTCAGTGACAGGGACTGCAACTCAATCAGTGACAGGAATTGACCCACCGTCAGTGACAGTGATTGAATCTCAGTCAGTGACAGGGATTGAGCCTCAGTCAGAGACAGGTATTGAATCTCAGTCAGTGACAGGGACTGCAACTCAATCAGTGACAGGAATTGACCCTCAGTCAGTGACAGGGATTGAATCTCAGTCAGTGACTGGGATTGAGCCTCAGTCAGTGACAGGGATTGAATCTCAGTTAGTGACAGGGATTGAATCTCAGTTAGTGACAGGGATTGAATCTCAGTCAGAGACAGGGATTGATCTCCATCAGTGGCAAGGATTGAACCTCAGTCAGTGACCGCTATTGACCCTCAGTCAGTGACAGGAATTGAATCTCAGTCTGTGACAGGGATTGAACCTCAGTCAGTGACAGGAAGTGAATCTCAGCCAGTGACAGGGATTGAACCTCAATAAGTAACAGAGATTGTATCTCAGTCTGTGACAGGGATTGAATCGCAGTCAGTGACAGGGATTGATTCTCAGTCAGTGACAGGGATTGAGCCTCAGACAGTGTCAGGTATTGAATCTCAGTCAGTGACAGGGATTGAATCTCAGTTGGTGACAGGGATTGAATGTCAGTCAGTGAGTGGGATTCAATCTCAGTCAGTGACTGACATTGACCCTCAGACAGTGACAGGGATTGAGCCTCAGTCAGTGACAGGGATTGAGCCTCAGTAAGTAACAGGGATTGAACCTCAGTCAGTGACAGGTATTGACGCTCAGTCAGTGACAGGGATTGAACCTTAGTCAGTGACAGGGATTGAATCTCAGCCAGTGACAGGGATTGAACCTCATTCAGTGACAGTGATTGAATCTCAGTCAGTGACAGGGATTGAAGCTCAG
This sequence comes from Chiloscyllium plagiosum, assembly GCF_004010195.1. Classification (NCBI taxonomy): domain Eukaryota; kingdom Metazoa; phylum Chordata; class Chondrichthyes; order Orectolobiformes; family Hemiscylliidae; genus Chiloscyllium; species Chiloscyllium plagiosum. Next base: position 1,394 of record NW_025155355.1, read on the forward strand.
TCATTGACAGGCACAAAATCTCAGTCAGTGACAGGGATTGAATCTCAGT
>NW_025155356.1:0-1442 GCF_004010195.1 Chiloscyllium plagiosum
CATTTCGGGCGGGGGCCTGGCAACACGATATCTGAGTGGTTACTACTGCTGCCTTATAGAGCCAGGGACTGTGGTTCGATTCTCCACTCGGGTCACGCTATGTTTGGAGTCTTAGCATTCCCTCATATCTGCATGGGTTTACTCCACGTCCTCTGCTTTCCTCACACATTCCAAAAGATGTGCAGGTCAGGTGAATTGGCTGTGCTAAATTGACCATAGTGTTAGGTGTATTAGTCATGTTAATCGAAGGGAAAATGAGTCTCGTTTGGCTATTCTTCAGAGTGTCGGTGTGGACTTGTTCAGCTGAAGGGCTTGTTTCCACACTGTTGGGAATTTAATCATGTGTAATGAAGACTGACTAAAAATCACCAGGTTATCAATACACAACGACCCAGTTGGGCAATCGAGAAATGACCTGATTAGTTAGATTCTGAGTGGTGGAGATGCGATATTTTGTCATTCGAAATGGCATGACTTTCAAGTGATACAGTCCATTTGATGTTGCAAAAGCTGAAATTGCCTTTCTCTTTCTGTTTAAGCTCCCTGCCAGTAGCGTCTGAGCAAGTTCAGCTTAGAAATGTGATTTGCTTGTCACACCTTTTAGACGCAGTCTTCCTACCTTAGAATTGAATAAATATCAGTCTTTGTCACGGCACTGACCTATCTATCGTCCACACAAAACCACTGGGTACCATCTGACGTCGACGAGTCACTGAAATTCACTTCGATTATGCTATCTTGGAGCATGTGTTCTATCTCCTTTCGAACCTGTGCTAACTTTAGAGTATTATACCGATAAGGATGTTGCTTATTCGGAACAGCATCTCCGATATCTGCATAATGCTCAGTTCGGTTAGTACTTCCCTGTTTATTTCTGCATATCTCCCCATTTGAAAGTAATAATTATTTCAGGTCATAACGATTTTCTTGTGGAATTCAACATCAAATTTTGATAACTTCCTCAATGTCAATTGAGATTTGAGCAATGTCCAATTCGAATCCTCTAGCTTCTGTTCTTCCCTCTGTATTGTCATCACTAACATACTCTACCTTGTTTTTCTTCTCTGCCAAATACCTTTTGAGCATAATCATATGACACTCTCTGCAAGATTTCTTCCTGGCTGGAGTCCTGATCAATAACTTCACCTCACTCAATTTGCTCTCTATTTACTCAGATCCATTAAACATTGCTTTCAAAGGTTCACCTATTAGTGGAAGCAAACCAATATCATAGCCCCAGTGGCAAAATTGCGGATTTTTCATTTCATAATACCTTCCTGCTTCATTGTATGGTGCATTACTTTTAAATGCTATCTCGCCAAATCCCTGGCTCTATTTAGTGGTACTCTAAAATTTGGCACATACTCCAACCGGGTGCCCTATGCAGAACTGCACACAACAGTCTCGCTAGAACTAATTGAACAAATAGAATTAATGACGCA